>NC_086366.1:24747339-25044645 GCF_036324505.1 Eleginops maclovinus | reverse complement strand
AACATTTAATAGCGACATACAGACAGACAGCAGTTACAGTCTCACTGTATAGCATGTCAGCAGGTTGGTGCCTCACCGAGCAGCCGTTCTCAGTGTTTGAACGTGAATATGAAAATTCAGCGATTTTGGATCAAAATAATGTAAAACTGGTGAAATTAAAAGGAAAATAACTTTATAATACAAACAACTGGATAAATATGATCATTCAATTTATTTCTTCATTTTACTTTTCATGATGACGGCCTCACCTGCCTCCCCTCACCGCACGTCACTGGTTTGAAGTATTTGTAGATTTCAATAGGAATACCATCCGTTCCTGGCGCTTTTCCTCCCTTCATACTGGCTATGGCTTCTGACAGTTTAGATCAGGGGTCTCAAACTCAATTTACCCGGGGGCCGTTAGAGGTAGAGTCTGGGTGAGGCTGGGCCGCATCAGGTTCCCCACAAGAAAAGTACTAAAAAACATTCCAATGTTATCAAATGTCTTTATTTTTATTTTTTAACACAAAATAAGATGAAAAAATAAATTAACAAATTCATAAGAAAAAAACAAATCAATCAGTAATAAATAAAATGAAAATAATAATAATACAGCAGATATAGAAGACTGAAGAAACCACATATAGTTGCTGACTAGAGAAATGTAATTATTATTATTCAGATTCAAATATCTGTATTAACAGTTCTTTAACATTTCACTTTCTGAACATGAATGGAACATTGAACATAAACTGTTCTGAACATGGCTTCTTCTGCCTACTTTTTGCTGCTAGAGATCTGGCAGCGCTTCCTCTCACATAGCCGAGCCACATTTGGCTTAAGCAGGGATGAAGCAGTGGAGACCCTCAGTAGGGCTTGAAGATGCTCATAAGTAAGTCTGGACCTGTACTTGGACTTATTGAAGTTCAACATAGAGAAGAGCTTTTCGCACAAGTATGTGCTCCCAAAAAGACACATGGTCCGCTTGAACATTCGTGAAAGCTCAGGGAAGCTGGGGGGCAATTCTCTCAAAAATTGCCCGAGCTTGTCTGCTTTTCCACTCACCTCCCTGAACTTGGCTTTGAGTTCAGAGTTGCACTGCAGGTCAATGAGCTCCATTTGAAGCACAGGAGGGGCATCTTGCACATCAAAGGAGAAGGGGTCCGCAAAAATTTGAAATGTGGCTCTGTGCGTCTTGAAGTCTGCAAATCTGTGATCAAATTCCTCCTGTAGCTTCAAAATGACATACACATACTCCTCACCACTGAATGGTGTGCCTGCATCCATGAGTGCCTTGCATGCTGGAAAATGGCAAAGGTTTGTCTGAGAAAGCTGGGCTTTCCATAACATAAGTTTTGTAGAGAATGCTCTCACGTTGTCATAGGCAGCACTAACAAGTTGCCCTTGGCCTTGTAACTTCTTGTTCAGTACATTAAGCTCATGTGTGATATCAACAAAAAAAGCTAAGTCCATGAGCCATTTTGGATCACTTAGCACAGGAACAGCAACCCCATCTTTCTCCATGAAGGCTTTCACTTCCGCTCTCAACTCAAAAAATCTCTTCAACATGTTTCTCCTGCTGAGCCAACGTACCTCGGTGAAGTAGAGCACATCCCCATATTCTGGCTCCATTTCCTCTAAAAAAAGCATGGAACCTTCTGTGCTTTAAGCCCCTGGATCTGATTTAGTTGATGCATTTCACAACGAAAGACATCACATTGTCAAACTTCAGGCATTTGCTGCTAAGAGCCTGCTGATCGATAATGCAGTGCAGAGCAATGGCCTCCTCCACACCTTCCTCTTCCAGTTTTTTTTTAACAAGTGCCACCAGTCCATTTTTCCTCCCTGTCATTGATGGCGGTGGTCTGGCCATGCATTGGAATCACTGTGAGCAACTCCTCTATGACTTCAAAATTGTCATCAACACCACGGGCATAGATTGCGAGCTGGGCAGTGTCCGTGATGTCTGTGGTCTCATCAAGAGCGACTGAGTATACACTGAAACTTTTTGCTTTCTCACACAGTTGATCATAAATGTCACTTGACAGGTCAGAAATGCGCTCTGCCACGGTGTTGGCAGAAAGGCTGATGCTGCTAAACTGACCTTTATTTTCTGGACAGGCAATACTTGCAGCCTGTAATATACACTTTTTGACAAATTCACCTTCTGTGAATGGCTTTCCTGCTTTAGCAATCATCTCACTAACCACGTAGCTAGCTTCGACTGCTGCATCATTCTCTTTGGTTGCTTTCTTAAAGAAATCTTGTTGCCTCAGTAGATATGTTTTAAGATTAGCAACCCGGTTGGCTCTCTCATCTCCCTGGTATTTTGCATACTCCTCAGCATGTCTAGTTGTGTAATGACGTTTCAAATTGTATTCTTTGTGCACTGCAACTTTCTCTGTGCAAATAAGACACGTCGGGATGCCCCTGTGTTCAACAAAGAAATATTGCACTTCCCACTTTTCCTGAAATTGTCTGTGCTCATCACCAACCTTTCTCTTCACTGCAGGCTTAGAAAAAGACATTTTTGGGGCTGTGTAATATATATTTCCACTTGGTGTCACTGTCGCGTTGAAGTTTCAGTGTTTAGCCGATACGTCTTTTCCGCTTCTTTTTCTGTCCCACTGAGCAGCAATTTCCGCGGCCGCCTCCGCTTCTGAGCCCGCGGCCGATGTCCCGCCCCCGAGAGCAATATACCCCACCGTGATTGGTAGGTTCGTTCAGCTCTGCACACAACACTGAAAAGTGCCATTCGTATCAAACTCGCGGGCCGCATTAACATTAAACTTTCATATTGAGGTGGGGGCCGCAAACTATCGTCTTGAGGGCCGCAGTGGGCCCGCGGGCCGCGAGTTTGAGACCCCTGGTTTAGATGCATCAATTGGGGAGATAAGCTCCTTTTTCGCGCTTTCTGTCAGGACCGGTATTTCTATCTGATCTAGGAAGCTGTGGATTTTACGAGATGCAGCCGGACTTTCTGACATACAATTTAGAATAGAATGCCTGGAAAGAACTATTAATTTCTTGTGGATTAGTAATTGTTGCCCCCTCCTCTGACTTAATTTCTAAAATTGATCTTTCATTCTGCATTGATTTTAAACGCACGGCCAGAAGCTTCCCTTTCCCTGCCTTCTCTCCTTGGTCGTAGAACGTCTGATTCAGTTTTATTATGCTATTTCATGCCTTATTTGAGGACAACCCATTATACCATGCTCTTAGAATGGCCAGTCTCTGTCTAGTGTCTGTTGTATCATTAAGGTTCATTTCTATCTAAAGTTCCTTAATATCCTTTTCTAACTCCAACAGTATGAGGTTCTGTTTAGTAGAGATACTGTGTGACTCCCTCCCAAGCACAGTCAGACACCAGTGGTTTTCTTATAAACGGGTTTTATGAAGTCTTCTCCCCATCCAACCGTGAAAACTAAAACACGGTATGAAACACATAGTACAAAACGCTAACGAGTTAGCAAACATACACAAAAATAACATACATTGAAAGCAAATGACAAACGGACAAAATACCTCTTTGGCTGCATGCACAGAAAGGAAATCTTCTTCTTTTATAACACTTTTCTCCTCCAAAAGGCATTAACTAATCTTATAATGACCTCTTTTAACTCTTAAACGTGTGTGTCACTACAGTACATACATCTTCTCTGTCTCTATTTCGAGCTCTCTCCTGGCTCCGCCGAGGCTTCAAAATAAAAGTCCTACACATGAAATCATTTACTATCGGAAACCCTTAACAAATTATACAGCAACAGTTACACTCCCACCAAATCACACAACCATACTGTGAGATTTCCTTACACATATTGTTACACTTTGACCTTTACATTAAACATTTCCTGTTATTAACCACAAATATGGAATGTCAGAATAAACATTAAACATTTCCTGTTATTAACCACAAATATGGAATGTCAGAATAAACATTAAACATTTCCTGTTATTAACCACATATGGAATGTCAGGATAAACATTAAACCTCTTGCACAAAATGCAAAGATAAACATTATACTTCTTACATATAATGAAGATAAAAATTAGAAATATTAAACCTGTTCTGCTTCAAGCAGAGTGACCAACTTATGCACAGGTCTCTCTAAGAAAACCGTCTTAGTTGTGGATTTACCCTTTTCATTGAATGTAGTGTCACTAACTAACAATCTGACCCTTCTAACCCTATCATCTGACCCTGGATAAACTTCTGTTACTCTGGCCAGCTTCCATTCATTACGTGGGGCTTGATCATCTTGCAAAAGCACAATGTCGTTCACTTTTAGGTTTCTTCTGTTCTTTTGCCACTTCTGTCTTGGTTGTAAACTCAAAAGATATTCCTTTTTCCATCTAATCCAAAATTCATTGGCTAAATATTGGACTCGACGCCACCTCTTTTGAAGATAAAGATCTTCCTTGATAAATTCTCCAGGTGGAGGAAGAATGATTGTGGACTTTCATTCTGTAGGTTGAGGGTGTGGTTTCCAGATTGCCATGCTCCCACCATAGGAATCTTAAGTAATCCTGGTCTTCCATTTTCACATGAAACTGATGAAACATCCTTTCGATGTCACACATCACTGCGATCGAGCCTTTTCGGAATCTACACAGGACACCCACTAACATGTTTGTCAGGTCAGGTCCGGTGAGTAGATGATCGTTAAGAGAAGTTTCTTGAAATTTGGCAGAACAATCAAATACAACACGAATTTTCCCTGGTTTTTGCGGATGATAAACTCCATGGTGTGGAATATACCAAGCCGGGGTGTTGTCAATTTCCTCCTCAGGCACTTTCTCTGCATCGCCACGTGAAATGATGTCGTTCATGAAGTTCACGTAATCCTTGCAGTAAGCTTCATTCTTCATTAGTCTCTTTTGAAGACAATTTAGACGATGTGTTGCACATATCTTGTTGTTCGTTAGTTTCGGTCTTTCCTGTTTGAACGGTAATGGCATTTCGTAGTGTCCATCCTCCTTTTGTGTAATGTTTTCTCTTATCGTTGACAGGAACTTGAGATCGTCTTGAGACACAGGATCCTCTTCTCCAGCTCTTTCTGAGAAGTCTGACTCGAGGACCTTTAGGATGTCTGAGGGGGTGACTTCTTTGACTTTGGTTCTATTCACATAGTGTACTTCTTTTTTCAGACTGACGGAGGGGTTAACTCCTGGTGTCACTTGCCTCACTACTATGCGATGGCTGATTCCGATGGCATCTCCATAATCTACAGAGGCTTTCCCATGACCGACAATGCTCCACCCAAGGTCTGTGCGCTGTGCATAAGGCTCATTTTCTTTGCCAGAAACAACTTCTCGTGGGAGTAAGGCTTGTGAGCAGTTGTACCCAATGAGCAGACCTACTTCACAGTCTTGTAAAGGTGCCACATCATCTTGGAGGTGTTCTAGATGGGACCAAGCTTTGGCAGTTTTAGCTGTTGGAATGTGAGTTCTGTTGGCGGGAATGAAGTCACGTGTGTAGGTTGGTGGTAAATAGATCTTCTTGTTGGAGTAAAAGCCACGGACTTGAAGGTTGTTTACTCTCTGAGAGCTTACCAGTGTTGTTCTTGAAGTCATTGTAGAAAGTTTTAACTTGACTTGCTCTTTGTCGGCCTCCAAAGCATTAGCTACTTCACTGAGAACAAAGGTTGTGTCACTTTGTGAATCCAAAAGAGCATATGTAAGTACTTCTTGTGCTGGTTGAGCTGCAGATGACAGCCAGACTGGAATTATTGCAGACGTTTGTTTGTTAGTTTCATCAAGGATTACTCTATTTGATGTAGCTACTGCCACTGTTTCATGTTGTGTGGCTTGGGGCCTTTCCCTACTCCTTTCCTGATGTGTAGTTGACCTGTCTTGGCTTAAGCTTTGCTTGACTTGTGGTGCTCTGTCTCTTTCCTCATGCAGACAAGTAGGATGGCGCTTGTTGCATGTGTCGCAAATGCTCCTTTTGTTGCAACTCTTTGAGAGGTGACCGGGCTTAAGGCAACCGAAGCACAGCTTTTCAGCTTGGACAAACTTGACTCTGTCTGAGATTGCTTTTTCCACAAACTTCCTGCATTTGAGCAAAGTGTGCCCAATCTTCTCACAGAAAGTGCAGGTTTGCACAGTCTCTTCATTGGAGCTTGTAGTCAGTGTCTTTGCTGTAATACTTTGATATCTTTGTTGTTTTGGCCTTTCAATTTCACCTTGTTTCAGTGAGTGCAATGATGTAACCGGGTTGCACGCAATTTTCGCTTCTCTTATCAGAAATTCAACAAACTGACTAAAGGAGGGGAACTTGCTGCTTTTCTCGTCAACTTTTATGACCTTCCGATTCCATCTTGCAGTTAACCAGTCTGGTAATTTTGACAGTATTTTTCTGTTTTCATTGCAGTCATTTAGAATCTCCAATGCTTTGATGTGGACCATGGCAGCCTCGCAACTTCTGAGAAAATCAACAAACTCTCTGAGTTCAAAGCTCTCTTTTGTGCCGATCCTGGGCCATGCTTGGAGTTTGTCTCTGTATGCCTTTGCAACTGTAAATGGGTCTCCATATCTTTCCTCCAAAAGCTTCCATGCAGACACATAGGCAGATTCAGTCCCAAGTAGGAAGTACCCATCTAGTGCACTCTTGGCTTGTCCACTTACATATCTACGGAGGTAGTATATCTTCTCTTTCTCATTAATATTCTTCTGGTCTATCAAAGTTTGGAAAGAAAGCTTCCAGTCACTGTATATCAATGGATCGCCACTGAATACTGATGGTTCAGGAACTGGTATTCTGTTGGCACTTAAAGCATCTGCCAGGATCTTGACAAGCTCTTGTGTGCTTTCACTCGTGGAGGAAGTGACGGCTTGAGGGGCAGGAAACACAGGCAGGGGCAGGTGTCTTGGGGGGCTCCGTGGCTGGTTATCTGCAACCAACCGATGGCCTAGGATGTCTTTTGGCTCTTGATTGTACACTTGCATTCTTGCTTGCGCTGCACTGAGCTCCTTCATGGCCTCCAACTGCTTTATTCTTCTCCGTCTTTCCTCAAGAGTTCTTTGTATAGCCATATGCTCTTCTTCCAGCTTAGCTTTCATTTCAGCATCCTCTTCTTCTTTCTTTATTCTTCGCTTCACCTCTTCTGCTTCTTGTTCTAAGCGACGCTTTAGAGCTGCGGCCTCTTGAGCAGCAATCTTCCTTTTAACCTCTTCCTCCAGGCGCTGTATTTCCAACTGTTCTTTTTCTTGTTCTTGCAACACTTCCAGAACAGCTTGGCTTGCAGCAGCGTCAGCGGCAGCTTCTTGATGTTTCACAGAAGACCTATTTGAATGCACTGAGGCAACCTTTAAGATAGAGGGGACAGTTCCGAATTCGCTAATGCTTGAGTCCCAAAGAGAGCCTGCATCTGGCCAACCTTGTTCTTCTCCCTCTGGCGTCTTCCCACTAAACCGATTTGAGGCTTTGGACACGATGAAGCTGGAAATCTCTACACACAAATCCACTCTTCGACGTGTGTCTTGGTCTGGTGTTGTAACTCCGCGCAGCTCTTCATAAGCACGCTGGACATCTGCACAAAGGCCTCTGACGTCACCAATGATATCATGAAGCAGACTGTCTTCTAATGAATCTGATAATTGTGATAATGCTTGCTTAGCTTGTTTAACTTGTGTTCTCCATTTTTGGTTAATGTAATTAAATCTTTGTTGCAGTGCTTTAATTTTCGTATCTTGCATTTCTTTGCCTTTCTCTGTTAGATTACGGACTCGTTCACCGCGTCTTGGCTGATGCACTTCCTCTTGCTGAGCTTCAGTGTCTCTAGCTTGATCTTTGGCTGGCTCATTCTCACTATCCCTAACATTATCCCTTACCTGGATTGGAGACTCACTACCCTCTGCCATTATCAAAATGTCTTGAACAGTTTACATGTAAATTGTAAATAAAACTAAAACTCAGAAGTATAATAAATGTCTAGATGAATTGCTAAAGCTTACTCAAATATGTATAAAATGTGTGTACCTGCAGTGTCTTAATATTTAAACTGAAAAAATAATCATTAGCTATGATCATAAATAGCAGTAAAGTCAGTGGGTATTTTACACCTAAATAACTCAAAATGCACTTAGAAAATGTACAAATAAACCTTGGTTCCCTTGGAACACTAATTGAGAACTTAAATATCAAATGGCAAATAGCCTTCACTTAGTATTACCACTTTACACACACTTTAAATTTGTATATTAGAAATTCAAAACGAAAAAGTATGTAGCATACAACTTTAAGCCTTTAGCTTCTTAAACCTGGCTATACAGTAAATGGCAAGATTCAGTTGAACTTGCTGAACAAATAAGTTGCATTCACCACTCACACAACAGTGCTTCAATGTTAGCATCCAAATAAACATTTAAGCAAACTTTGTAAAGCCCTCTTCTTAGCCCACTCTTATTAGTGTCCAAGTTCTTATGGCATTGCATATAAACGATTGCTAAATGAGTGTGTGTGTGCGTCTTCAACTGTGTGAAAGTGCGTGATATCGACTCATCTGCCAGTCCTTCGTCGAACGTTCCAAGCACCGTAGCCACCGTAGCCACCACGTTGAGATTAGCTTGCTAGTCTTGGGCCTTCTTGCTGCTTCGCCCACTCGCGTCGACGAACAGTCAGAGTTTTCACTGTGACTCCCTCCCAAGCACAGTCAGACACCAGTGGTTTTCTTATAAACGGGTTTTATGAAGTCTTCTCCCCATCCAACCGTGAAAACTAAAACACGGTATGAAACACATAGTACAAAACGCTAACGAGTTAGCAAACATACACAAAAATAACATACATTGAAAGCAAATGACAAACGGACAAAATACCTCTTTGGCTGCATGCACAGAAAGGAAATCTTCTTCTTTTATAACACTTTTCTCCTCCAAAAGGCATTAACTAATCTTATAATGACCTCTTATAACTCTTAAACGTGTGTGTCACTACAGTACATACATCTTCTCTGTCTCTATCTCGAGCTCTCTCCTGGCTCCGCCGAGGCTTCAAAATAAAAGTCCTACACATGAAATCATTTACTATCGGAAACCCTTAACAAATTATACAGCAACAGTTACATACTGCTTGTATAACTGATCATTTGCCTAGTGTATAGGCCTTAAACGCCTCCCACCTCGTAGACGCTGATGTTTGAGTAGTGTTCACTATAAAGTAAACATCAATATTGGTTCCAACACATTTTAAGAACTCCTTATCATGTACCTATCGTGGGCTTAATTGCCACACAGCAGGACCCTTAGTGGCTGCCTTTACAGTGTAATTAACTAGTAGTAGCGCATGATCTGAAATGACAATACTTTTATACACTGAGTCATTCACTTTGGCTATCATAGGCTTAAAAATGAGGAAGTAGTCTATGTGGGAATAAGAGTTATGGGTAGTAGAATGACAGGAATATTGTCTGGAAGGATTCCTATTTCTCCAGATTTTGTTGAGTTGTTGTGAGGTCACTTCCTGTTTGAGTGACGGGAGCTGAGAATTGTGGGAAAGAGACGAGAGAGAACTGTGTAACTGTCTACTACTGGCTAACGAGGCGCACACGGTAATTATTTTTGAATACTGAAACTTGTGTAGCTTAGCATAAGAAATAATTTCTGTTCAATTGATGTATGTGAAATGTGTGTTTTACAGTTTTCACGGTGTTCCGTAACTTGGAGGAGAAAATAAAGTCGTTATGGACATCAGTAGAGGCGTGTTCATTATAACCAGTCCAGAGTAGATACAGTGAAAACGTGTCCAAATCCATCAGGAGGCTTCAGAGGGCAACGTTGCTTCACATCCCCACGCAAGCGGCGGTGCTGTGTCTCATCCTGCGGCGCGGCTACAGGCTAGGCGAGTGGCGGCGCTTCTCATCCTGCGGCAGGCCACGGGCTACGGCGAGCGGTGGCGCGGCTACAGGCTATGGCAAGCAGCGGTGCTTCGCATCCTGCGGCGCGGCTACAGGCTACGGCAAGCAGCGGTGCTTCGCATCCTGCGGCGCGGCTACAGGCTACGGCGAGCGGCGAGGCTTCCCTCCCTGCAGCAAGCTACAGGTTTCAGCGGACACTCCGTGGAGCAGTTTAAGGATACAGCGTGAGTCCTCAGGTTAAACTGTGCAATTGTTATGCCTCAGGACGTTGATGGATAGAACATAAGCTACGGTTTTGATCATAATAAACAAGATATTAAAGAGATTCTGATCATTCAAATAAGAGTAACAAAAAACAAACAAAAACAAATCTATTGAATGCTCTGATAATAACTGCTATTGTTTTGTTGTTTGCTGAAAAGACTGTTTAATGTTTATTTGATTTCAATAAGTTGGCAAAGTTAATCTCAGGTGTTATTTGGCTACTCACTGTTAATTATAGACTTACCTTTTTACCTTGCTTTCTCCATATGATAATTCTTGAAAGTTCAAAATGGTGATAGTCAGTCTGATGTCATCTCACAATAGCGAGATGCAGGGGAGCTAGATTAGGGAAAGATAAGAAATCCTCTCGTGAAAGACGATTAACAGCTAAAATGCAAGAACTGAAAGAGCAAGAATTAATTCAAATGGATAAGAAGTTTAAGTAACATATGAGAAATGGAAAAATAATGTAAGAGGCATTTGTACAAGGTTGAAGCAAGTGTGCTCTGAAGGTGACATGTATAACATGATGGATGAAGCTGAGAAGCTTGACTCCGAGTTAAAGGAGCTGTACGATAGCATCCGACTCCAAACTGCACCAAGTCAAGAACTTCGGAGAAAAGTTGATGCATGCTCAGCTGTGACAGCAGACTGAAATTGATGAGAGTGCGTCTCACTGAAGAAGGAGGTGAGTTTGATGCCGAGGCAGAAGGATCAAGGTTATGCATGCTGCTTGACAATGAATATGCTAGGTCCATATATGGATCCACATTCTCCAGAGTTACTGCACGCAGCTGCCACCATTCTGACCATCTCTCAGAATCTCCTAGCATTTCGGCTAAGAGGGCAGAAACAGCTGCTCAGTTGGCGGCAAAGAGAGCTGAAATTAATATGGAAGCTGCCGTTGAAGCTCAACGTCAACAGCTGAAAAAACTTGAAAACCAGAGAGACATTGATGTTCTTCAAGCAAAGCTAAATGTTTACACTGAAGAAGTGACAAAGGGAAAGGATGGATCATGCAGTCATGTATGCAGCAAAGCTAATGATACAAACCCATTCACTCACTCCATCCCAGGTCAAGAACGGCAAGCTGCAAAAAATGAGACATCCTTAGTCCAGGCATTACAAGAATCATTAACTCTCGCTCGCCTTCCAACCTCAGAACCTACCGTATTCTCAGGTGATCCTCTGAAGTTCACAGAATGGAGCACAAGCTTTAAAGCTCTTATAGAGAGACGATGCTCCAACCCTGCAGATAGGCTGTTCTACCTGCAAAAGTGCATAGCAGGGGAGGCAAAATCCTTTCTTGAGGGCAGCTTCTACAGAAAAGACGAGGAAGCCTATCAACAAGCATGGGATAGGTTGAATGCCAGATATGGCCATTCCTTTGTTGTGCAACGGGCTTTTAGAGAGAAGCTAAATATGTGGCCAAGGATTGGTGGAAAGAAGTATGTCAAGCTGAGAGAATTCGGCGATTTCCTCTAAACATGTAGTAATGCCATGTCTCATATAAAGGGTTTACAGGTTCTGAATGACTGCGAGGAGAACCAGAGAATGCTGCTCAAGCTTCCTGAATGGGCGACATCCAGGTGGAACCGCTACGTCACAGAGCAGTTAGATCGCGGCCATGACTATCCAAGCTTTCATGAGTTTCCTTCATTCATCGCTAAAGAGGCACGCATTGCATGTAATCCAGTGTCATCCTTGCACGCTTTAAGGCCCTTTGCAGAGACACCAGGAAGAGAGATGAAGCGCTCAAAAGCAAACACATTTGCCACAAATGTGAAGGCCCCAGTTTCATTGAGCTCCACATCACCAGACCTAGATGAAATCAGGTCAAGAGATGCTGAAAAACCGAGGAAGTGGAGCACACCATTACAAAACTCAGATATAAGCAAGTGTATTTGCTGTGGAGAAAACCATTCCATACACAAATGCAAAAGGCTTACAGAAATGTCTGTAGAAGAAAAGAAAAAATGCATACAAGAAAATAAGCTGTATTTCGCATGTCTGAGAAAAGGTCACAATGCTAAAGACTGTAGAAACAGAGCCATGTGCGGCATATGCAGAAAGAGTCACCCAACTCCATTGCATGAAGATCGTTTCCCAGCAGAAGCAAAGCAGTGTGCAGTTGAAGAAAGTACATCCTCATTGTCATGCTGTGTGAATGCAGGAGAAGGTGGGAGCACGTCTATGATTGTGCCAGTGTGGATTTCAGCACCTAACGCTCCTGATAATCAAACCTTAGCACAGTTGTTCCCAAACTTTTTCTGCTGGGACCCCCTTTAAGACCTAAACATATTTTGGAGCCCCCCCTAAACACCGAAACTTTTAGTTTCTTGAAAATGTATTTTGACGCAAACAGTACAAATAAACAATAAGGGCATAATCACCATTACAAGACACTTCAAAATAACATTTATTCATGTGTTTTGTGCAACAGCACTGTTTTAACAACTTTGCAACTGCAACTTCTCTTCTTGAGTGACAAAATAACAAAAAAAGTAACTTACATTTACTTTTAAATTGTACAACTTTGAACCTATTTCATCTTTTTAACATCTGCACTGAATTTGAAAAAATACCCCAGATTTGTTTTTTCATAAAATATTTCATACATCTCAGTGACTAGTGTGGGCTTGCTTTGAACTGCAGATCTTTTCAAATCGTGGTGGCAACTGTGAGATGGCCACCCTCAGTTCATTCTCAATGTCCAGCTTTGACCTGTATTTGGTCTTTATGGAGGCCACTGCAGAAAAGCCCACCTCACAAAGATAAGACGTGGCAAAAGGGAGTAATACTGCCATTGCCTTTCCACCCAATAGTGGGTAGTCCTCCTCCACCCCAATCCAAAATGCAGTCAGTAACTTGGCCTGAAACTGCAGTTTCAGTGTGGAGTCTGATGTGATATCAATGAACTGCTCCTCTTCAGCAGTGCTGAAGTCAGTAGGTGCGGCTGCAGTGAAGGGGTCTAGGATCCAGTCATATTGTGCTGAATCCTTCACTGAAAAATACCTCTGAAAATGTTGTTGTAGGGCAGAGATGTGTGCTCTCATACAAGGCATGATTGTGTTCTGAATGTTGTTGGATTCAAGAAAAGCATGAAGGTTCTGAAATGAGTCTATGTTTCCCTCCCCAATTTTCCGCTCCCACATTTCCAATTTCCTTGAAAATGATTTTATTTTATCTGCAAGATGCGGAAGGTGGGTGTTGGTTCCTTGCATCTGCAGATTTAGTTCATTTAATTTCTGGAACATGTCACTGAGGTAGGCAACTTTCGTAAGAAAATTTTCATCACTGTAATTAACCGCGAGGTCATGACCCTCCTCCTCCAAAAAAATCCGAATTTCCTCCCGCAGCTCAAATACCCTGGACAGAACCTTCCCACGTGACAACCATCGCGCTTCGCTGTGAAACAAAACAGCTGTGTGATTGGATCCCATTTCCTCGCATAGCGCAGAGAAAAGTCGGGCCTTAACAGGGCGCGTTTTGATGTAGTTCACTGTGGCAATGACGTCCGTCATCACCTCGTTCAATTCGGGACTCCAACGCTTCTCGATGGATCATACAGTGAGTCCAATGAACGTTGGGCGACACACGCTTTATGAGCGCTTGGAGCCCGTTGTGCTTCCCAGCTATTGCCTGAGCCCCATCTGTACACACCCCAACACAACCCTCCCACTTCAGATTGGCCTCTTGCAAGTAAGTGTCAATTACTTTGAAAAGTTCATCAGCAGTGGCTCGCGTTTTAAGTTTTTTGCAGAACAACAGGTCCTCTTTCATGTCCCCTGCAGCAATGAATCGGACGTATGTGATTAATAAACAGTCCTTGTTGCTGTCGGTGGCTTCATCCACCTGCAGAGCAAACCGGGTGCTTGCACGCACCATATCGTTGACCTGCTCCGCTATGTCACTTGACATATCAAGTATGCGTCTCCCAACAGTGTTGTTAGAGAGAGGAATCACTTTTAACTTGTTTGCTGTTGCCTCGTCAATCATAGTGGCAACCATATCGATAGCACAGGGCAGTATCAGTTCCTCAGCTATTGAGTGTGGTTTTTTGCACTGTGCGACACGGTAGGCCACTTTATAGGAGGCAAGCTGAGCATTGGCAGGGACAGACGCAGATTTTACGAAACTAGTCTGTTGGATACGACAGTTATTTAATTTTCTCTGAAAGAAATCAGCCGGCTTGTCTTTATGCTCAGGGTGTGTGGTCTCCAGGTGACGTTTAAGCTTGCTGGGTTTTAGACTGTCAGCGGCTAGCACTCTTAAACATAGAACACACTGCGGTCTTTCCTCACCACCTACCAGCGTACTAGTGAAGCCCAGCCCGATGTACACCTCGTCATATCTCCTCGAGTCGGAGTGCTTGATGGCTCGTAGTGTAAAGTAGGCTTACGCTTGATTGGACCCGCTGTTAAAAACTTTTCCATTTTAAAATGTTCAGTTCTCAGACTCACGCATGGCTACTGTTATCAAAAAGTTTTTGGGAAACGCACCCCAGGGTGAGTGGTCCGTTAGTTAAGGTGGTATAGGCTCATGGTGGCATGTAGACTAAACAACTGTATTACGTGCCACCTTAACAACAGACGCGGTTCTGCAGTTCACGCAAACCGTACCCCTCCCCCGCGACCCCCCTGCAATACCTCCCACAATACCGACCCACACTTTGGGAACCACTGCCTTAGCATATGCCCTCCTGGACACACAAAGCAGTCACACATTTGTTGATCAAGAGGTGTGCGAAAAGCAGGCGGCAATGGAGCCGCTCAAACTGAAGCTCTCCACCATGATGGGAAAAGATTCAACTGTGAAGAGTCAAAGAGTATGTGATCTCAAAGTCAGGGGTTTCTCCTCAAACATTTCCATGAACTTACCTTTAGCCTACACGAGAGACTTCATTCCTCTTGACCGCGCGCATATCCCCACTTGTCAAACAGCCAACAAATGGAAACACCTTGTCAACATAGCTCAAGAGATACCCCCATTAATGGACTGTGGTGTTGGATTATTTATTGTGACTGCTCCAGAGCGTTAATTCCAAGAAAGGTCATCTCTGGGGGTGACTATGAGCCCTATGCCATTAAAACTGACCTCGGTTGGAGCATTGTGGGAAGCGCGCCACAGCGTGTGAATGCTAAAGATGTGAGTGGTCTTTGCCATCGGGTATCTGTCAGAGAGCTACCACTTATAACACCATCTTCTGTCATTAAGGCTCTTGAGTCCGATTTTTCAGACACAAAATCATGCGGCAAAAGCATATCTCAAGATGATATTTCCTTCCTGCAGATCTTAATAGGAGGAATCCAGCAAAACGAGCATGGCCACCTTGAGATGCCTCTTCCCTTTAAAGTACGTCCTCACCTCCCAGACAATAAGAAGCTGGCCTTGGCTCGGCTGAAGCACCTCAAAAGGAAGCTGGACAGAGATCCCAAGTTCAAAAACGACTATGTGAGGTTCATGGAAGGTGTTTTTAAGGATGGGGATGCAACCAGAGCCTGGGAAAATGTGGTATATCCCACATCAAGGGGTTTACCACCCGAGGAAACCAGACAAGATCCGGGTGGTTGTCAACTGTCAAGTACGAAGGCACCTCATTGAATGATCATCTGCTAACAGGACCAGACCTTACAAATGGTCTCACAGCTGTACTGTGCCGTTTCCGTAAACATTCCATCACAGTCATGTGCGATGTGGAAAAAATGTACCACAGGTTTCATGTCCGCAAAGAAGATAGAGACTATTTGCGGTTCCTCTGGTGGGAAAACGGGGACACAAACTCAGAACCCACAGAATACTGCATGAAGGTGCACCTGTTTGGAGCATCATCCTCTCCTGGCTGCGCCAGTTATGGCATGAAACACCTTGCCAGTCAAAATGAGAAAGAGTGCCCCTCTGCGGCTAGCTTCATCAGGAAGCATTTCTATGTTGATGATGGCCTCATAAGCGTGAAATCAGTTGGTGAGGCAATTGAGTTAGTGAAGGAAGCCCAAGCTGTGTGTGCTAAAGGAAAGATGCACCTCCACAAATTCCTTTCCAATAACCGAGAGGTACTAGATTCGATCAATATAGCAGAGCGTGCTATGGAGGTAAAGAATGTCGATCTCAACCATGATGACTTACCAGTGCAAAGAGTGTTGGGTATAAGATGGAACATTGAAAGCGACAGCTTCTCCTTTAAGGTGACACTTGATGAGAAACCAGCGACACGAAGAGGGATTCTCTCAATCGTGGCCTCTTTATACGACCCTTTGGGGTTTCTAGCTCCATTCATCCTTGATGGAAAGAGAGTGCTGCAGGAGATGTGTCAGAGAGGTACGGGGTGGGACAAACCACTGCCCAGGGATTTGAAGCTAAGGTGGGAGACTTGGATGAAGGATTTGGAAAACCTGGAAAAGATCGAGATTCCAAGATGCTTCATACCTGATAACTTTGGTGAGGTTCAGAGAATTGAACTGCATCATTTTTCTGATGCGAGCAGCCAAGGGTATGGCCAGTGCTCTTACATCAGGTTGTTGAGCAAAGAGAAAGTGCACTGCTCCTTGGTCATGGGCAAAGCGAGAGTCGCGCCAACCAAAATAGTCACCATACCAAGGTTAGAGCTAACTGCTGCAGTCACTTGAGCAGCCGTGAGCAACATGTTAAGGGAGGAGCTAGAGCTCAAGATTGATGAGGAGTATTATTGGACAGATTCTCAAGTGGTTCTCGGCTACATCAACAATGAAGCACGAAGGTTTCATGTCTTTGTTGCGAACCGTGTCGAGAGAATTCGAGAAACCACTGACACAAGGCAATGGCACTACGTCGACACAGGAGAGAATCCCGCTGACCACGCCTCCAGAGGCCTCAAGGTGGCTGACCTCATCAACTCAAATTGGCTCTCTGGTCCTAAGTTCTTATGGGAGAGAGATATAGCCACAAACCAGGTTAAATCAGAGCTGCTGGTGGGAGATCCGGAGGTGAGGATTACACAGGTGCTGAAAACGGAGGCCGCAAGGCAGTTTGACATCCAAGGACACCTGATAGGGTTCTCAAGATGGACCACAGCGGTTAATGTCATTGCTCGCATCCAGCGGTTGACTAAGAGGACCAAGAACACGTAACCTTTAAATGTGGAGGAGAGCAGGCAAGCCACACTGACTCTTATCAAGCTTGCACAGCAAGATGCCTTCAAAAAGGGTGAACGCCTCAACCAGCCATCTATCGTTCAGAGACCCATCCAGAAGTTAGTGGTTCTAGTGAAGAGTAGCCAAGAAAGGGGAAAAGGTTAGACATTGATTGAATGTCTCATTTCTAAGCTAAAAGTGGTCCTTATACTGTGGTTCATTCTAGGGCTGAACGATTAATTGCATTTGCGATAATATCGCTATATGACAAAACAAGATTTTCCAACCGCAAAGGCTGCGATTTGACTGGTCACGTGACTTGCGAGCGAGCAGAGCGGAGCCGAGCAGGCAGCACTGTAAAAAAAAATGTGTTGACTCAACTTAAAAATAGGTGTAACCTGGTTGCCTTCAAATTTGAAGTTGTATGGAATTGAAGCATGAAGTTGGTACAAAAAGGCAACCAGTTCGCTCAGCTAAAGGTTGCAAGTTCGGTGAACTAATGACAGGTCAGGTGAACTGATGTTTGTTTTCCAGACAACTTCCACTTATGCGTTGTATGAACAAATGGTCTTGTGGACTGGACTCCAATCTCAATCAATCCAACTTCTAATTGTGTGTTGTATGGACAAATTCTCTTGTGGACCCGACTGTAATCTCGATCAGTCCAACTTCTAATCGTGTGTTGTATTAACAAATGGTTATGTGGACTCCACTGTAATCTACATCAGTCCAACTTCTAATTAGGCATTGTCTTAACAAGTGGTTATGTGGACTCCACTGTAGTCTACATCAGTCCAACATGTTTATACAGTCAGCTTGACTCAAGTTTTGCATTTATCCAGACTTCAATCTGTTAGCTCTATGAGCATATCAAGTAAGTTACCTTGGTTGCCTTCAAAATTGAAGTTCTTCCAACTTCTTTTTAGGCGTTACCTTGGTTGCCTTCAAAATTGAAGTTCTTCCAACTTCTTTTTAGGTGTACAGTGTAAAATTACATAAGACTCACTCATATGAGATGAATAACAACCAACATTTATTTCACACTTTTACTGTAAACTTTCACTGTACAAGACACTTGGTTGTGTAGGACAAACAGTGGCAAAAATAAAACATATTTTCTGAAAACAATATACCATAAAGGTGCTGAAGATACACTAGCAATTCTTAAATATAGCGCATGTACAGTACTATACATGTCTACAAGAGGCAATAAAACAGTAATTTCTTAAGCCACGTCTGCATCAGCGTTTGCCGACCAATCAAAAGATTAAGTGCATGTACAGTATATCTACAAAAGGTGATCAAAACAACATGGCAACCTCCAAAGCCATTTGAACCAGTTGCAACCCTCATCTCTCAACACAAAAGTATCTTTGGCATTAGTGGTAAAGGTGATGACTTTTTGAGCAATGCTTTTGAGAAACAATACTGCAAAATGTTATTTGGGCGGTTTATCAATACAGGACCTTGATAAGGAGAATTTGAATCAGCATGGCCAATCATGTTCCCCGGGGCAACATTGCTAAAAAAATTTTGACCATGCATCATCCTTGGGGTAACAAAACCCAATTTTAACACAAGCCCCCTTGTTTCTTTTTGTGCATGACTGATCAGATTTTCCCCCTTGTCTCTCTCCCTTTTATCTGAGTGCCCGGGCCGTCAGTCCATCGGGAGTGGGGTTAAAGGGCCCTCTAGTCAAGTGTATTGTGTGTGTGTGTGTGTGTGTGTGTGTGTGTGTTGTGTGTGTGTGGTGGTGTGTGTGTGGTGGGTGTAAGCCAAAAATTGTTTAAAGTCATTTCGAATTTTAAGAAAAAAAGTTGGTATCACATCTACCCTGAGACAAAAAAAGAAAAAAAAAAACGTAACCTCATATTACTGCTGCTGTTTCACGTCTGTCAACGTCTCCCAACCAGGGGTGAGTGATGCATAAATTTTGGGGGGGTTCACTTACCCCAAAACCCCCATACACATCCATTTTTATGTACAAATACACATCTAAAAGGGGCCAAAAAACCCCAACATAAAAAATTCCATTTTTTAAACCCGAGGTCCCAAAAACCCAAACCTTTTAAAAATAAAAGTAAAACAACAAAACCCCTTTTAAAGGAGAAAAAACGGCATACAACTGAGAACAACAACTCCCACCAAAGAGGGCGTTCCCAATCACAAGTTTTGGGGACAGACCCCTGTTCCGGACACCATTAACTTTTTGGAGGAGAAAGACCCCTGCGCCAATTTTCATTACCACCTTTTGAAATGATCTCGAACTTTAAACTGGCCCTTTTTTGGGGTTTAGGGGATTTAGACCATAAAGCAAACCCATCAGCAACGAAAACGCGTGAGGAAAACATCTTTCAGGTTTCGGGAATGACATCCTCCCCAGTGCAAGTGCAACTTCAAACCACCCCCTTTGGGGGAGGGGGCCTGGGGCATTCTCTGAAAAGGAAAGGTTTCCCCCCGTGCATTCCCTTGACAGCTTCACTCCCCCCTTTTTGGGGCTGGGACAGAGCAAAGCTTTGGGGAATAACATACCCCAATCACCCTTAATTCCCTCAAGCAAGGGAAATTCAAGATGCATAAGGATTTACAAGATATTTCAATATATAAATATCGATGAAAAACAATTGTTTAAAGGTCCCTGGAAGAATTAAACCAAATTTGAAAAACTGCAACAAATTGGCTGCTTTTGAAACTGGGGCCTGCATGTTCCCAAAATTTAAAAACCTTTTTCATAAATATATACTAAAAAATAAACCAAAATTTCCTATTTTAAAAAAAACCAAAGTCAGAAATTTTTGAAAAAAGCGGGGAAAAATGCCTTTTTTTAAAATTTCCCAAATGGGGGCCCAGGGAAAAGACCCCCCTTTTTCAGGTATGAAAATGCAATTTCCCCAGTCATAATGAAATTTGGTGGTGGTAAGTTTTCATAAAAAAGGGAAAAATTTTGGAATGGGAAAGCTTAATTCGGAAAAACTACTAAAAAACTTACGGGGTGCCCCTTTTAAAGGGAAAAGAAGGGAATACTAAGTGTGCAAATGTTTTTCCTTAAAAATTCTTGTAGGCCAAACCTTTGCACCAACCTGCATCAAAAAAAAAGAGTGGTAAGCCTTCGCTACTTTACGAACATTTTGAATTTAAAACCAAAAACCTTTGTAAAAATCAAATCCCTTGCCTTTTTTTAAAACGGGTTTAAAAAAAGTTTTTCACTTCGGGAGGGGTAAAATTAATACATTCTAAAAACACGGGTCTTTTGTTTTTGATAAAAAAAGATTTAAAATCAGCAATGTTTAATTCCTCACTTACAAAAACAGTTTTTGAAAAACGGGGAAAAGGGTCCCCCCTTCCCGGGAAAATGGGGCAGGGCAAGGAGAAAAACTGCTCTCTTCTTTTTGTTTTCGAGTTCGTACAAAAGAGAAATAAAAAACCAAAAAGGGAAAATCAGAAACTACAAAAAGCAACTCCCTTTTTGAAAGTGTGGAGCAATTTTGTTTTTGTAGTTTCTATTAAAATACACAATTCAAATGGGAAAATTTTATTGCAAAAGGAGGGTAGTTTGGGCAACATGCCCGGATTAAAAGAGACAATTTCTGTGTTTTTTTTAGCCCGGGTGCCCAAGGGTTTTTTGTAATACAATGTCAACCTAGAGGACTTTCTGGAAAAAACTGTAGAAAAAATAAAAACCCAAATAAAACCAAAAGGTGCTGTTTACAAAGTAATAAATAAGATCAAACTAGGAAAAGATGCTTAATTTAACTGAACTTTGGCAGACCAGAAAATTATTTTATTTAGCTAATAATCCCTTTTGGGGAAAAGGGCAGCAAACAATGGAGCATGGTTGTAATACATCCCTAAAATTCCCAATCCAACTTATTTTAAGTTATTAATACATTTTTCCCCTTTTTAAAGGCTTCAGTTTTTTTTCCCAAATTAAAATTTACTAGGAAAAATTTAAATATTACGGGTCTGTTTAAAATTTTTGTAGGCTTGCACCCAAATTTAAGATTTTACTTATATTTAAAAAAGGGGCAGGTAGGGGAAAATAACCCAAACCTTAAATGAAAACCACAATCGGGTTGGGGAAGGGAACAGACTTGGCCCTAGAAAGAGGGCCCATCAACGGGCCCTTCTTCCGGAAAACTGTTTAAATTTACGTCCCCCAATCCAGAAGTTGGGAAACCCCGGAATTCCTTCCCCAACTGCCTCTGCCCTGTAAAGCCCGCAGGAAATTTTTGGGGACCATCTAAACCCCGGCCCCCAAAAAAAATTAAATTGCTGCAGGTTCTTTGAGACAACCGTCTGAATTCTGCTTAAAATCTGCAGTAATCCCCCAAGAACAACAAAGACAAGAGGGGCCCAATTATGACTTTTTTTTAAGCATTTTTCCACGACCACGACAAAACCTAAGCCCTGATCCTTGTAAGAAAACCCGAAGATTTTTAATCTATTCTTATCATATATTTGAGTTTAGATAAGGTTTTCGGGTCCCAAAGGGGCCCTACAAAAAAGGGATTTACGTTGGTGCTCAATTTTAAACCAACCTTTTTAAACAAAGGATAAATTTTACTCCCAATTTTCACTTTAATAATAAAAACATTAAAAAAAATATGGCCCCTCCCTGGCGCTCGGGTGAAAAACCTGGCCATCTGGTTTTGACATCTTGCCCAAAAGGGGCCCTCCTTGATAAATTTCCACCCTCCTCAGTAAAAAGGTGTTTTTTCCCATCGGGGCGTCACTTTTTTCCAGTCGACTTTCTTTTTCTTCTTTTCACTCTGTAAATCTTTTTCCTGTCTTTTTTCAAGCGCCCCATGGTTCTATTCGGGGGGTTTCCCTGGCAAAAATTCCCCCCCGGACCTCATGGCTTTCTTTGGTCTCCTGGAATCCCCCAAACGCTGACCTTTTGTGAAACAAAAAAGGCCTCCACTGAACCACAATGCGAAAACGCCCAAAAATTCCCCATTTTGAAAAAATTGGGGCCTGTATTTCCAGGCAAACCACCCCACATGGTGAGCCAGGTTCTTTTAAGCAAGGAAATTTTCCCACCAAAGCTTTTGCAACAACGACACACTCTTCAACGGAAGGGTGGGTCTTAATTTCAAACAGCGCCTCTGCCAATGTATCAAGTATGTCACTAGACATAGATCTAGACACTTCCAAAAGAGAGCCATCTCTGAAATATGCCTCATTGCCACGCTGGAGTCTCAACTCTGTGTCTGTTGGGAACTTTGGAATGATGAAAGGGTCTGGTAGATATCCACTGCGTTTGGGAGTTGATTCTCCAGAGGAGGTTGATGGCAAGCTAGCTGTGTCGAGTGTGGAATCAGACAGCAGATCATCATTCGAGGTGTCCAGATCATTTGAGGACTCTGGGACTTGCTTCTGGAAAACCTTCAAGGTAGTCAGCTCTTCTGTCAAATCAGACATGGATGTCAAATTGCAAAAATTCATTGCCAAAGCTTGGGTCTTCAAACTGCACAATCAGCGTTCCATCAAAACGAAGTTCTCTCTTCAGTATGTCGATGAATGCATCAAGCGTGTCTGGAAGGCTTTCAATGTGGAGTCTTCTAATGTCATCTGGTGCAATGATCACACGAAACCGTAAAGTTCCAAACCCATGACAAGGGGAAAACAAAAAAAAGCCCAAAATTTTAACATGAAAGCGGATGTGCCCCAAACCCCGGCACAAAATTTTTAAAGTTTCATTTAAAGAAAACGGGCAAAAAATTTGCACGTTACACATTTTCCTTTTTAAACAAATTTAATGGGAAAAGTTTTAAAAAAAGAAAAAATTAACAGGGAAAAGAGCCCAAAATTTTGAAAAACAATTAACTGAAATGGGCCCTTTAAACCCCTCTGAAAAAAAGGGTGCCAAGTGTTTTTGGCATTCCCTTTATTTTTGAGATCCCCATTTAACCAGGGTTTTTCCCGGGTGTAATGCTGACCAACTTTGAAATACTTCGCTCTTGGGCCTGAAAGTAACAGCCCACTGTGTTCCAAAATAGGCTTTTCCTCTAAATTAAGAGTTCAACCCTGCAAATTATTATACAAAAATAAAAAAAGGGGAAATCCCAAAAACACAAAAAGGGTAACCTCAAGTCAATCACACTTCGTGATATAAAAGCCCATACAATTAAACCCAGGGCCCTCCTGTGGGAAATTTAAAAATTTGGGAAAGAAATTTAGAGGAAAGGGCCCAAAAGGATGACCCAAAAATCACTCCCAAAAAATTGCCACGTCTCCGGCTTTGGGGCCTCCATTTCTGGACACCAAAAATGGACACACCCAAACCCTTTTTTTGCCACAGCCCACTTGATTTAAAACCCCTGGGTGAACACCCACTACCAAAAAAAAACGCAGTTAGGTGTTTTAAAACCCCCCCTCATATACCTGTAGGGTACACGAGAAGTCCCCACGTAGCCCACCCACCCCCCCAGCAGAAAAATATTTTAGGGTGGGCCTTAATTACCCCCAAATTCCTACCCTTTGGCTCTTTAAATTTGCACAACGGGAAGGCAATTTGTTTCACAACCCAATTTTTGCTTTTTTTAACGGGGACAAGTTCTTATGACAGTTGACTTTGGGGGGCGTTGCTTTTTTTTGGGCATTGCAATGAAAATGTTAACAGAAGGCCCAACACATTGTGGTTTTAACCCAAAAGATCAATATTTGGAATACCCTGTATTTTAAAGGGAAAACTCACGAATACTTACCTCACTGAAGTAAAAAACCCTTTTTGGAGAAACAAATTTTCCCGTCCTCGAGGTAAAAAAAGACAAGGAGTGAAAATCTTTCGGGGTCCTGGGGGTCTACAATGGAGACTTTTAAAGGGGCTCATTTTTTCACAGTTCATAACATCGAGGTGATAAATTTAACCGGGCTGTGAAATTTTTCAACAATGAATACATTTTTCTGTGAAAAACCCCCCAATTTTTGCCCAATTTTTGGCAAATTTAGGAAGTCCACATGTATGTCCAAAAAACAACCATGCCCTCAAATATTGTAGGCCATGCACAATCCACTTGAATTTAAAACCCCAACAACTTCACAAACCAGAGTTTTTTTTCTGTTGAATGGCCAGCCCCTGACAGAAAACCCAAAAAGTTCTGGAGAAATATTTGTGAAAATTCACCCTTCCAATTCGGGCTTGAAAACATTTGGGGCTTTCCCGAAATTGTAAGCAAGGAGAACGGTGGTGTGGGGATAAAGGAGAAAAATTTTTCTTGAAATTGTTCCCAAAACTCGCCCCAACTTTCTTGAAAAAACCCATGCGGGCTTCAAACCAAATTTGCCCAAAAAAGTCAAAAAAAAGGGGCCCAAAAAGCACCTCACAAGGGGGAACATAATGTTTTTATAAAATGGTTTTTTTTGGTTTGTTTTCTATAGTCAGGAAAAAACCCCTCCCGGGAGGGGGCCCCCCTTTTGGTGAGAAATTTTAGACTCCAAAAAGCAAAAAGATTCTTCTGAGAATTTGGGGCTACATACACCCAAAACCAAATTTTGTCTTTCAACCCAAGACAATCCCCCCATACCTTTTATGATCAGGATTAAATGGCCGTTTTTGAGGGTACAACCGAAAGCAGAGCCAGTTCTCGTGGCCGTTTCCCCCTATGGCCCTTTTGACAAGAGAAGCCTTTGTTTTTTTGTAGGTTTGTTTAGTTGTCCAAAAATCTTAAGGGGGGGATGTCCTAATGGCATTGTTCAAAACTCCAAAGTAAAAACTTGCATGAAATGGAAAAATTTTTTTTTAAACAAAGTGCTAGCTCCTCTCTGACTATCCCCTTTAAATAAATCATTAAAGGATAAACTGGAGGAAATCCTTTTTCAGTTTTAAAATATTGTAAACGGTCAAAAGGGGCAGGCTCTCTTTACACACCCAAAAACAATTTTTCAAAGCCCCAAATTTTGGTTTTAAAGTAGACCCGACAGTCCCCCAATTTTACTTTTCCTTTGGGGTTTTGAGAGCAAAATTTCCCCCTTTTCACTGGGTTTAACTATTTCATCCTTACGATCAAACTAAACAAAAAAAAGCAATTTTCTTGCCCTTCCCCTGAAAGATCCCAAAAACCAGCAAGCGAATGTGGCCCCCAAGGGGTTTTCTGCGGAAACAAAAACAATTTTTGCCCGTGACACTTGCCCCCAGTCCCGAACAAAAAGCCCATCGCGCTCAAGAAACTCCAAAATCTTTGATCAGAGGCCCTAGAACTTTTCTCATATCCCAAAAAATATTATGTCCCTTTTTTCCCAAGACACAAAGTCGCAAGATAGATGGGTGACAGAGAGGACCTGTACTGAAAAGTTTAAAATTAAAAAATCACCCCAAAAGGGGCCCCAAATCTTGTTTCGTTTTTGGCAGTAGCTAAAGGGTCACCGGGCTCAAAACGTCTATGAACAACCCAATACAATGTGAAATTCTTCAAACCCAAAAGCAATTTATTCTGTTTTCTGTTTAAACTTGTCAAAAATTTACCTATAAATGGGTTTTCATTGAAACCCCGAGCTATGGGGCTGTAGAACTTTTCAAATACATCATCTCGGTTTTTGTAATTAAAAGAAACAACCCAAAAATGGAATAAACACAAAAGATCTCCTCTTTGCACAACTATACAATACTCAACTGGGTTTAAATTTTAACCTTTTTAAAGTTCTTTGTAAATGTAGCCCTCTTGTAAGTTTTCCAAGGTTTCCCTTCCCCCTAGAAGCATCTGAAAGGGGTTTTTCCCTTTTCCCAACAATATCAGCCCCCTGAGCAAAACAAAGAGGCATCACCAATTTTCAGTTATGGATTCTAAAATTTGGGCTGAATTTTCTCAGCGTCAAGTTTTGCGATGAAAGGCTTATTTTATAAAGTTCATCAAATATTTCTTGTATTCAGATTTAGAAACCCTGGCCCAAAACCGCCCGCATTCGAAAGAATAAAGAAGCGAGACGTACTTAATTTCTTTCCTCAATATTTTCTCCATCATACCATATTCACCATCAGAAACTTTGGGCCCGCCCAACACCCTCCCCTAAAGGTGGGATGTCCCGCAACAGCATGGGGTCTCAAATTTCCAAAAAAAATAATAGGGGTCTTACATCCTCTACACTAGACATATGATACCTGCCTTTTGAAACTTTGAACGAGCTGAAGGGCCTTTGACTTGAAATGCACTGCAAAAAAGGGCAAATTTAACACAAATTTCCTTTTTTTTTTTCATTCCCTTTCCCCAAAAGAAAAAAGTAGTTTTTTTTTGTTGAAAGGTTCACAAAATCACAGAGTTCACCCTTTCCGTTTTGCATTTACAGGCTCAGAGTCAAAATTTTTCGGCATGCTGGGCAACCAAAATTTCTCTTTTGGGGAACTTTTGGGCTTGAGGGTCAGGGACATCTTTGTTAAACGGGAAAGGGACAGGTGGGTTTCCCTTGAAAAAATGCGTTTTCCTTATAATGCCCCAATTTCTGTTCGTTGGGTTTCCGAGGGAAAAAATTTCAAAACTTGCAGGTTTCCCCCGCATCAACAGGATTGAAAAGAAAACTTCCACGAACAGTTTTTTGAAAAACAAGACAAAACAATGTTTTTGGGGTTCTGGTACAAACCTTGGCTGCATTCCTGCAGAAAAAAAACTTGCCCCTTTTCTTTCCCGAGGTTAGGGAAAATAACCTATAAGAATCCGGGTCATCATTTACTTAAACAAATTGGAAAAATTTGGTATTAAATTTTAAAAAAGAGGGACCTAAAAAGTGATATTTATAACACAATCCCCAAAATTTTTTTGATTTAGGGTTTTGCCAAAATTTATATCCAATTCCCCTTTAATTTAAAAGATTTCTCAACAAACCCCTTTTGAAAATTTTGGGCTGAAAGTTCAGTTTTAAAGCCCAAAAAAGAAAAAAGGAGCAACAAAAGGGGGAAAAAAAATTTTTTTACAGTGTATACCGCCCAAAAAAAACCTAAATACGCCCACCCCCCGGGGCTTAAAAGGGGGTCAGATGCGCCATCCCCTAGGGAAACAAGCTTTTTCACGCGTCACGTTTTTAAAAAACGGATTCTGTGGGGAATTTTTCCCTAAGTAATCCACGCTGAAACCCTGCATAAGGAAATGCACGTTGCACCAGGCAAAAAGGAAATGCAAGTTGGGACGCATGCATAAGGTAAAAGCAAAAGATGCATGCATGGGGAACCAAATTTTTCTAACGGGACACTACAAAGGGGCCCAAGCACGATGCAAAGCATCATGGGGGGAAAATTTTTGTTTTTTTTAAACCCGGGACACCATCCCCAAAAAACCAATGCTTTTGCTCGCCCTCACTTTTTTAAAAGAAAGGGCCCCCCGTATTTTAAACCCTTTTCATGCATACTTAACCATGGGAAAATTTTAAAGGAAAAAAACAATTTTTCCCATGCAAACTGCATCGAACAAACTTTATCAGAGGTTTTTTACACCCCTCGAAAAAATCCCGCTGGCCGTCAAAGCTAGCACACGACCAACCTCAAATTCTCAAACATGTTTTAAAGTTGCTTGCTAACATTCCCCAAACCTATAACTCAAACGAACATTGAGAACAGTGCAATCCCCTAATAAGGGTACCTTTTTTCATTTCTTTTTTAAACCCTTTTACATTTCACGATATGCCCTTACATAAAAGGCCCAAAGTGGGGTTTTAAAAGTGAGCTGTCTCATCCTGGACCTAGCCGGTCGCTTGCTGGCCCAAATCAAACCCAAATGGCTAATTTTTCCCTAACTAATTGGCGGCAAGTTTAGAATTTCCCACATAATTATTAAAAAGCTATAATAACTTGTTCAAATAAAAAAGTGCAATTTTCCCTTCTTTCACTCTTTGGGGCCAAATTGTTTTTTTAAAAATTAAAGGCTTTTTGGAAAAAATAAACCTTTAAATTTTTTAATCTTTTTCCCCCTGATTTTATATAGGGCCCAAATTCCCACAACCCACTAAACACTTAAAAATTTTAAACCCAAAAAGCTAAGACCGTAGTTTTTTAAAGGTCAGTTCACCCGTAAATTTTGCTTAGTTAAGACAAAAAATCAATCTTTTTCTAAAATAAACTGGGCTTTTAAAAAAATTAGGGTTTTCTTACAGTCGGGTCTCTCTCATCCGCTTGGGCCCTTTAATGAAGAGAAAGGTTGCGGTTGAAAAGTTTTACTAAGTTTCGGGGGTCTGCGCGGTGCAAGAAGACGTAACGGGTTTAACCCCGAGGGGGAACTTCCCAAAATTAAAAATTTGGGGAAAGACAAGAATAACTCAGTTTGGCCCCAAATGTGGGAAAAGAATTTCCAAACAAAAACACAGATATTTGGTTTCCAACAAAAGTAATGAAAAACTTTTGATTTAAAGTTCACTTGACTCAAAAAAAGAAGTTGAGGGGCAACAAAAAAGGGGAAAAAATTTTTTTACAGTGAGGGAAAGAATCAATGCTGGGGCGAAACCCGTTGCACAAAGGCCTCAGGCCGTCAGGGAAAATTGGGAAAGGCGGGGAAATTTGGGAAACCCAAAAAGGGGGGGGCAAAGTCAGTTGTTGGAATTATTTTGGCTTTAAAAAAGGAAGATGCGCGCAAAAAGTCAGGTATTGTCAGAAAGGCCTCGCTACTGTTGCTACCCTCACGAGGTTTACGATTGGGAATCCCCGATTGATTTATTGCTTGTGTTCGAAAAAATACAAAGGGGAACGACCTTTAAAAAATAATCGCATATTTAAAACCCCAATTTTCAATATTGAGGAAAACAAAATCGCAATTACATTAAATTTTCCAAAAACGTTTTTAAGGGCCCCAGTTCATTCTCATTTGAGTATTCTTTTTGTGTTTTAGAGATAAAATTCCCGTTTTTTATCTGTGTTTAAATTTTTTTGTTGTGGAAATCAAAACGGTTCATTTTCAACCTCTGGCTTTAGAGGAGAATGAGGGAGATATTTCCCGGGCCCCCCCCACCTTCTTTGGGCCCACTGCCCCCGTTTCCCGGGGATGAAATTTTTCTGCACGTTTCCCGAAGGTGTTCCCCTTCTTCATCTTTCGGATGAATTCCTCCGCTTGTGATGGGGGAAAATGAAGTGAAAACCAGCTTTTTTTTTGGTAGAAAACGCAGTTTTTGGCCCGGGGAAAATAAGTCCAAAATTCCTTTCGCATTTTTGGGGCAGACCTCGTTTTCCCCCTCAAAGAAAAGTTTCCGTTGTCTTTGGACTTTAGGGAAAATCCGGGGGAAAAAAGACACGGCTTCCCCTCAAATGTGATATCGCCTTTCAGGGACGTGGTTTCTTTCATTACCCCGACTTCTGTCTCAATATTTCAAGAATCCAAACCCCAAAAAATCCCGTGGCCCAGTTCTAACCGACCCCCCCCCCCCCCTGGCCTCTGCTGTCCCAAAGCGGTTTCCCGCCTCTGCGAGTCCCTTTTCCCGAAAAGTCCCTATAGCAAAAAGGGGCCCAACCATTTGATCGCCTCCTAAACCGTCGATCGCGGGGGGGCGAGTTCCCCCTCGATCGCCCCTCTAAACCGTCAACGCTGGGCGATTCCCTTTGATCGCGCCTACCCATCGATCGCGGCTGAGTTCCAGTCGATCGCGCCCCCAACCAGTCGATTGCGGGGGTGAAATTCCAGTCATCCCCCCGGGGAAAAAAATTTTGGAAAAAAAGGCCTACAATTAAAACTTTTCCCAAATTTAAAAAATCTTAAAAAGACACAAAAATTTGCGTGAAGCATTTTTAATTTGTTTCAGCATTAAAGGAAATCAAACATAATCAAAAAAAAGATCTCAAAGCGCTTCTTTTTTTAAAATGCGCGCGGGAGGGATGGGTTTCTAGTTCTAACTAAGGGCCGGAACTTAAAACTATCATTTCATTCAGAGTGGGAGGAGGATTATTTTTTTTTGGGGTAACCCAAAAGCCAAGTCCATCCCGTTTTTACTGCAATGCAAAAGTGGCTTTTCCCAAAAAAAGGGAATTTGGAGGGGGCATTTGAAGACTTTCCCCAAGGCTTTCCCATAAAACTTTTCCCCGCTAAATCCCCCACTGCCCCGCCCGAAAAGTCCCAAAGGAAAATTTAAAAGCCGCAGCAGCACAACTTCCCCCTTTTTACCAGGGGCCCCAAACCAAAAGTAAAAGGCCCGCCAAACCAAAAGCTTCTTTTCGGTCTGGGCGTGTTCTTTTCAAAAGGAAAAAAATCTTTCAAGGGGGGGGAATTGTGAAAAAACGTTCATGGAAGGGCCCCAGATGCCTTTTTTGCCAAATTTTTAAAAAAAACGAAAGGGGATTTTTGGCTGCTAACAGGAAATTTCGCTATCAAGAATTCGTTACCAAAGGCCCAAAGCGAGGGAAGGGGAGGATTTTTGAACAGCAATTGAGGAATGATATTGACACATGTGAGTGTTTTTCTCTGCAATTCCATGAATCCACTGATGCTGTGGATGTGGCTCAGCTATGTGTGTTCATTAGAATGGTTTTCGACAATATGAGTGTAAAAGAAGAGCTGCTGACCATTTTGCCTTTGAAAGGGCACACAAGAGGCACAGATATTTTTCAGGTTTTTATGGAATTCGTTAGTAAGAGCAAGTTGCCCCTCTTCAATTAAAGAATTTCTGAAACGTTCAAACCATGCTGAATATGCACAGCTAGAAGACAGTCAGTGGCTCTTGGATTTAGCCTTTCTTACTGATCTGACTGACAAGCTCAATAACTTGAATCTAGAGCTGCAGGGTAAGAACAAACACATCATCAACACGATCAGCTCCGTGAACACCTTTAAAAGCAAGTTGTTGCTGCTGCTATCAAGCAGGTTGCAACAGTGTGATCTGCGGAACTTTCCACACATGGACACAGAACTTAAGCGTCAGGGCAAAGACTGTGTGGAGCTTGAGAGTGCACGTTATCATGATCAAGTGCAAAGCATCTCGTCAGAATTTGACAGGCGCTTTACTGACTTTGCATCCATTGAGCCTGTTGTCAGTTATCAGTTTTCCATTTGGGGGAAAATTAGATGTGGATTGTATAACGTCCAAAGTGGCATCACTCTTCACCTGGATAGCGGTGCTATTGAGAATGAGATCCTCACACTAAATAATGACATTGAGCTCAAATCAAGAGACCTGACACAAAATGTCCAATTCTGGAATCTAATGCAGAAAGAGAAGTACCCAACCTCAGACAAACTGCAAAGAATTTACTGCACTTTTTGGATCAACATATTTGTGTGAGTCTGCCTTTTCACATAATAAATCATTAAGTCAAAATACAGATCCACCATGACTGATGACCAGCTTGCGGCCTGCTTACGGCTGGCACTCAGCTCCTACTGTCCGGACTGCCGGACTGTCTCAGTGCCAGAAGTCCACTAAGGTAGAGAACCACTTTTCCAACTTGAATTAGGCATTGTATTAATTGGGTTGTATGTTGTTGTGTTGTTACGGGCCAGTCCTAGGCCTACTTACGCTTATTCTTTGCACGACGTACATTTACTTCAATAAATGTATTATTATTTTAAAAACTTGATCTTTGTGTCAGAACATTGTGTTATTATATAGGTGCACAATTAATTGTGGCTACGCTATGGCTTTCGATATGGCTTGGTAGATCTCCACACACTATCAACTTTAAAAGTAGATCTTGGTCCAAAAAGGGTTGGGCACCCCTGCCCTATAGCTTCTTTTATCTCTTGGTTGGAGGAAACTACTTAATGTAGCTGTACGGAAAAATCATTCCTCATGGATTGTATGGCTGTTAAGATCTGGCTCTCATCATGGCTAGTTTCCAATTGGGTAAGCGTCTTGCTAGCTATCTGGTCTTCCGTGATGTCCTCGAGTAGAGTTGCAGCGTCTGCCTTTTTATCGTCTTTAGGAGGTGGTCGGCTTCTCCCTAGACTTTTCGACATCATCCGAAATGCAGCCTATCTTAGCAAATAGTTTGGGTCACAAGTAGCTCGATTTGGATACTAAAATATGGTAGAAATATGTTAATTTTGTTGGAGCCTAGCCCCAGGGTCCTCTCAGTTGCTTGTCATAACTGGTATAACCAGTATTTAGTGTGTCTCCTGAGACATGTCTCCATATTTTAAATTTCCAGAAGCTCTTAATTGTTCTCATACTGCCTGTGCTGCAAGCACCTCTTTTCACCCTATGCCTGAAACCAGAGCCCAGTCTGCTATGACTTGTTAGCTGGCCGGCTCTGTTGTGATTGGCCAACCGCTTAGAGATGTCCCGCCCCTTAGCATATCATTTGTTGGAGCGCTAGCCAATAGAAATGCGAGTGTTACATTGTGGTGTCTCTATGTAACTGAAGTATTCAAAGGAGTCCAATGGAGGCGTTTCAGGCAGGTTTCAAGGTTTCAAGGTTTCAAGGTTTTATTTGTCATATGCACAGCAGATACAGCGTATATGTTGGCAATGAAAATCTTATGTCGCGTGCTCCTCCAACAACTCAACATACATGGTGCAAAAGATAAATAAAATAGTGAAAAAGAGAGAAGAATATTTACAATATCAACAATACAGATTTGAGGATGTGAAATATATACATATGTGGAATACATTGAAAGTATTTAAATACTTTACACTGTTGAATGAGGAGGTATGGACAGATGCATATATTATGTATAACAGATGTATATGGCAGATATGTATAATATATAGATATGTGTACTATAAACAGATATGTATGGCAGATGTGTATAATATATATATATATATATGTACAGTGGTATGCAAAAGTTTGGGCACCCCTCTGAGATTTCATGACAATTTGCTTTTCCTTTATAATAGGAGATCACAGCAACAACATTTGTTTTCCTACAAAGATGTAGACGTTTTAGTGTTTTCCAGACCAAAATTCTTAGGGTAGCATTACATAGTTTTATTATAATAAAATAAAATGCAAAAAATGGGATGTGCAAAAGTTTGGGCACCCTTATAAATAGCATTCATTTCAACACCTGTACGGATTTATAGCTGACAGGTTGCTGCACAAAATTGCTTTGATTAGCTCATTAGACCTTCAATTACAAAGACAGGTGGAACCAATCATGAAAAAGGCTATTTAACATAGGTAATAGCTGGCTGTGCCTGGCCTAGGTTCTTTCTTAGGGAGTGGCAAGATGGGGACCTCAAAACAACTCTCCACTGACCTGAAAGCTAAGATAATCCAACATTATAAATTAGGAGAAGGGTACAAAAAATGATCTGACAGGTTTAAACTGTCTGTCTCCACAGTCAGAAACGTAGTTGTGAAATGGAAGGCCACAGGAACAGTCCGTGTGAAGGAAAGATGTGGTAGGCCGACAAAAATAGGGGAAAGGCACAGGCGAAGGATGGTGAAAATGGTCACAGAGAAGCCACAGACCACCTCCAGAGAACTACAACAACATCTGGCTGCTGATGGTGTAGTTGTTCACCGTTCCACAATCCAGCGTACTTTGCACCAGGAAGAGCTCATTGGAAGGGTGATGTGCAAAAAGCCTTTCCTGAGTGTTAATCACAAGAAGAGTCGCATGAGGTATGCAAAAGCACATCTGGACAAGCCAGAAGCATTTTGGAACAAAATACTGTGGTCAGATGAGACCAAGATTGAGTTATTTGGTCATAACATGAACAGGTATGCATGGCGAAAAAAACACACTGCATTCAATGAAAAGAACTTGTTGCCCACTGTAAAATTTGGTGGAGGATCTATCATGTTATGGGGCTGTGTGGCTAGCACAGGTACTGGAAAACTTGTTAAAGTTGAGGGCCACATGAATTCCTTACAGTACCAGGAGATTCTTGACAAGAATGTTCTAGAGTCAGTCACAAAGTTGAAGCTACGCCGGGGTTGGATTTTTCAGCAGGACAATGATCCTAAGCACCGATCAAAATCCACCAAGGAATTCATGCAGAAGCACAGGTACAATGTTCTGGAATGGCCATCCCAGTCCCCAGACCTTAACATCATTGAAAATGTATGGATTTATTTGAAGAAGGCTGTCCATGCACGGAGGCCAAGAAACCTGACTGAACTGGAGACGTTTTGTGTGGAAGAATGGGCCAAAATACCACCTGCCAGGCTTAAGGGACTTGTCTGTGGCTACAGGAGGCGTCTACAGGCCGTTATTGCAGCAAAAGGAGGCAATACTAAATATTAATGGAATTATTTCTTAGGGGTGCCCAAATTTATGCACATGCCTATTTTTGTTTGAATGCACATAAACATGTTTCTGTTTGACCAATAAAAGTTATTTCACTACTGAGATGTTTCTGTTACCATAAGGTATAACATATGTTAAAATGAAGTTGCTGCTTCAAAAGCTCAGCAAGTGACAAACTGATGCAGTGGTTTTCCTAAGGGGTGCCCAAACTTTTGCATACCACTGTATGTACTATAAACAGATGTGAGTAGACATTCACACAGCTCAGGAGTTCAGTAGTCTTATAGCCTGTGGTATAAAACTGTCTCTGAGTCTGGTGGTCTTGGTCCGGATGCTGCGGTACCGTCTGCCAGACGGCAGCAGACAGAACAGATTGTTGCTGGGGTGATGGGGGTCCTTTAATATCCTACCGGCCTTCTTCCTACACCGCTGGGTGTAGAGGTCCTCCATGGATGGCAGCTCCGTCCTGGTGATGTGCTGAGCAGTTTTCACCACCCTCTGTAGAGTCTTACGGTTGAGAGCGGTGCAACTGCCATACCAGGCGGTGATGCAGCCAGTCAGGATACTCTCGATGGTGCACCTGTAGAAGTTGCAGAGTATCCTGGAGTCCATGTTGAACTTCCGCAGCCTGCGGAGGAAGAAGAGCCGCTGTCGAGCCGTCTTGGATATGACCCTGGTGTGATGTGTCCATGTCAGGTCCTCACTGATGTTAACCCCGAGGAACCTGAAGCTGCTGACTCTCTCCACAGGGGGTGGAAGTGTGTGTAAGCACAGGGATTTAAGCCTTTGCAGACCATTACCATGCACAAAAACCTATAGAACACACTACAGGAAATGGGAAAACCAACATGTAAACAATAAAGATAATTAGCAGGGTACGAAAAGGGAAAAGGTTAATGAAAATCCGTCAAATACTGAGGAATGCACATTTTAAAAAGCATGAGTTTGCAATGTCTGATGTAGCCAGCCCCTGAGTGCACTGTATACTGTTCTGTGGTGTGAGCAAGAATCTACTGGGCGTTAGGACCTGGAGGCCGCCTCTCCCAGTGTGTGTGTGTGTGTGTGTGGTTGGTAGGGTGGGGTTGATGATGCATTGAAAAAGAACTCAAGATCTTTTTGCTCAACTGGTTTTGTGGACTCTGGCTGTGGGAGTGTCCTCCTGCCTGAATAGCTGCTCTCTCTCACACACACACACACACACACACACACACACTCTCTCTATCTCAGTGTGCCTTTACGTCTCTCGCCCTGTCAGCCTCTCCTGTTTCTCCACAGCCTTAGCAGAAGTCACAGTAAGTAGTAAAAACTGCTTATTCTCACGATCTTTACTGTAGTTCTTAGTCTAAATATAGGTGTGATGTGCTTAGTGAACTGTTGCTCGTGGGTCTGCCGGTTTTATGAACAGTGTGTTTATGTTTTTGAGCCGTGTGTGTGTGTGTGTGTGTGTGTGTGTGTGTGTGTGTGTGTGTGTGTGTATGTGTATCTGTGTGTGTGTTGAAACCTGACACTGCATAGAGTATCTGAAGGTAAAGTCTTGTTGTGAAGTTTAGGGGTGGAAAAGTACTAAATAAAATAGTAACCGAGTCACTTCGAAATGTTGCTTTGGTGGAAACAGACAGGGAGTGGCAGGAAAATGTATTTCAATAACTTCAATTATTGACATAGTAACATGTAAAAAGCAGCTGAGTCAGACCACACCAAAGTACTGTCAGATGGAAGTGAAGACACATTCAGATCTGTTGTTCATACAGATGTAAAGAATACTTCATAGCAAGTAAATAAATCATGCATTCAACTACTGAAGTACAGACTAGTAGAAGCAAAATGCACCGAAGCCTTAAGTATACACAGTTCAGAACAGCTCCTTGGAAAGTGTTAAAATATATATTTTTAACTTGGTTCATATTATTGATGCATGATGCATCTCGGTAGAACTAATATTTGACTTTAGTTATATTTAACAAGGAATCTGATGTTGTTACTATTTCCTTAACAATATTGTGATGAACAGTTTTGTGTTCTATAGAGAAAACTATTGATTTAAAAACAAAGAAATGAACGAAATGCACAGTTGGGTTGCATAATTTCCCAAAATACATAAGATCTTATGCACCAGTCTGCCTACAGATCCTGAAAGCATTCAATTAATCCACATATGTATTAAAATGTCTTAAATCCTTTTTTCAAAAGCCTTTACCAACACATGGAAAGTTTAAAAAATCAGACTATGTACACAATACCAAAGCATCAAACTGGTGTACCGTTGTGTTGAATGATTTTATGCTGTTGTATGGAATATGATCTATTTCTGAGATGTAAGTTCTTGCATTCAAAATGATTTGTTCATGCCTGATGTTTTTGAATTTTTTGGGGGACAGACGGCAAAATGTTTCTCGCAAAAAGACTGATCGGAGGCATCTTTGATGTTGTAAGGTGAGCACAAACTGTTTTCATGCAGCTTGCCTAAGCTAATGGCTTCCAATCCAAGTGCTAAGATAGGCTAACCATGTTCTGGGCCTATCGCTGTATAAAGAACGATCATCTAACAGCTGTTCTCTAACTCATGTCTTGTCTCTTTCTCCGACAGCAACATTGACCCGTCTCAGTTTGTGCCTTCACAACCTGTAAGTACAGACGCCAGGAAACGCTGGGTGTAAAACCCGATGAATTAGCAAACGCTCCTTCTCATGCTAACACATCCTTTCTCGCTGAAGTATTTGTTAGGCCTTCTCAAACAAATGTATTAATCATGACGTCTCACGGATCATTAAATACTCATATTTGACTGTATGCTTATGTATGTTTTTAATAGTGACTTATTCATCACGTCCGATCCAAATGTATCACTTTTTAAATGTGGCTGATTGTTTTCGCAGTCTGAACCAAGATGGCTAGCCTTAAGTATTCTTAAAGGTCACTTATTCTGCAAAATCCACTTTTTCAAGTGTTTTATACATAAATATGTGTCCCCTGTGTTAAGAGATTCAGAAAGTTTTAGGAAAAAAGATTCTCTCTCTTTATGTCCTGACCCATCTATAAAAAACCCTGTCTGAAAATGAGCTGATCAGATTTGGCCACTTTGTGACATCACAATGGTTTTTTGGGGTTGTGCGACCATCAGCCAATAAACAACCAGAGTCACACTGATATACACTATCACCTGAGTCTCCTCCTAGAGCACCACTGTGTTTTTTTAAACCAATCATCTCTCAGAGGGGCGTGGCCATCAGCAGCTCATTAGCATTTAAAGCTACAGACACAGAATCAGCACTCATGGAAAGATAAGATATTATTGATTCAATGACAAACATTTTGAATCCCTGTAGTGGTCAGTGTTTGAAATCAGTTCAAGTTTCCACGTCCTCATAGTAAGCGACCCCACGTTCTCAACTCTGTGTGTGTGTGTGTGTGTGTGTGTGTGTGTGTGTGTGTGTGTGTGTGTGTGTGTGTGTGTGTGTGTGTGTGTGTGTGTGTGTGTGTGTGTGTGTGTGTGTGTGTATTTACAGCCTCCTCCACGCAGACCTCTAAACTTCGCTGAGGCTCACGAGAATGATGAGGAGAAACAGTTTCGGAGAGTTTTCCAACAGCTGGCTGGAGATGTGAGTGTATTATACCCAGTATTTATATATGATATTCATGTATCTTCTGCTGTCTGCGTGCTCTGTGTTTTTTGTTTCTGTTTCGTTCTTCCTGTAAATCTCTGGTAACCCACCCATTTCCTCTCTATCCTCCCAACACACATACACTATGGGTTGGAAAATAACAGGAACAGGGAGACAACATTTTTTTCAAATACTCAAGTACCTTAAAATTGTACTTAAGTACAGAACTTGAGTAAATGTACTAAGTGACTTTACACCACTGTAAGAAATGGACATAGTCATAAACGAGATCCCCATTGGTCTGTGGAATACGTTTTTAAACCCTCGATATGGAGACAATTTCACCATATCATTTCCAATATTTCTTTAAAAGACATTATAGTACATGTCATTTATAGCTGATGCTTTGATCTAATGTGACTTACGAACAATTCAAACCATTGGCATGCCCATGGGAGCCATCTGGGGTTAAGTATCTCGAAGTATTGGCTGTAGGGGCTGGGGATCGAACCACTAGCCTTTAAATTGGTAGACAGCCATTTTGAAAAGACTGGCAATTTATGGCTCCAGAGAGTTTTCACAGGATAAACCACGAGAGCTTTCTGATGGGATAGAAAAATGTCAAACATTTCTACTAAAGGAGGGACAATGTGAGATTTTGCTTTTGGTTGTCGCGGTATCAGATTTTCCCTACATGATAAGCGTGGTCAAAATAACATGTCCATTGAACATTTCGAAAAAAGTTTTTAAAAAAGTAATGCTATCAGTGAAATTAATACTTAACTTTCTTTATTGTGCCCTTGGTCTCTGTTTTGGCAAATTAATTAATTAAGAATGACATTTTAGTGGCTACGAAGAAGTCGTCGTCCTTCAACCAGAAGGTTGTGGGTTCTATCCCAGCCCAAACAGTCAACATGTCGATGTATCCTTGGGCAAGATACTTAACCCCTGAGTTGCTCCCGATGGCTAACGGTGTGTGAATATGTATGAATGTTAGTTCCTAGAGCAAGGTGTACTGCTCTGTATGAATGGGATAATGACTTGTAGTGTGTAAAGTGCTTTGAGGGGTCGTAAAGCGCTATATAAGTATTCCATTTTCCATTACCAAATATTTGTTTTAATTAAAGAACCTCTTGGCATGAGTGTTCTTTATAAAGCTAATATGATGCTAGCGTCCGATGTCTATTTTACATTGCTATGAAAGCACTGAAGAAGAAAGCATTTTGTTGCAGAATTGTTTTCCTTTAGATAGTTTATTTGTTTAACATAGTATTTTTGATCTAGCTAGCTTTTCTCCTGTCTGAGGAGTAAGTTTATGTTTTAGTTGGTTCCATTTAGTATTTGTATAATCAATTGTGTCCTTTAAAGTGTGTGTTCATACTTCAAATTTCAATGCAATGACTTTCTATGCCTCTCTAACCTGAGGTATGAGACATTTTGCTGCACCCTGTTTCAGTTTCTTATTTTCCTCAAAGGAAAACAAGTAGTGGGAATTAAGTATGTGGAGGCTTTTCTCTGTTCTATTACTCAACTGAATGTTTACCTGATTTGCCTGCTCGGCAAGCTTTAAAGATGTGTCGGCGTCTTTATCATTCTCTCTGCCTCATCACCTCACCACACCTGTCTGCCTGCTGTCGGCTGCATTCCAAACCCCACCCTCTGCTGTCCCAGCCCCTCTGTTCTCGCTCTAAGTCCTTCGTGCCTGGCAGGTTCTGTAGCTTTTACCTGTCCAATGTGTCTTTAGGCAGCCTTCCAAGCTCACCTTCAGTTAATATCATTAAGAAAATAATATGTTTAAACTGTACTTTAGTGTAAGGTATGGCAAGGGAAGGCAAGGCATGTTTATAGCACCGCTCAACACAAGAAAAGAAATAGTGCCGTGGATCACATGATAAAATGGTATTTCCAACAGTAATTATAATCCAGTTAAATGTCTGGAGCCAAAAGTGACCCCATGGGCTTTCATCAACAAAAAGACTTCCTATCCAAATTCCAAAGCGACCCGTACACCCTCCCACTGCTTGACGGACTGAACTCTGCCTGTAGTCTCTCTCTCTCAGCTGAATAGGCTCCTTCTTTAAGCTGGAGAGTGTAAATACAGTGGAAAGCTTCGGTCTAACTCCCTGGCAGAAATGGGACCTGCAGTAACTTTTTTTATTACCATGATTTAGAAATCAGCATTTATCTAAAAATGATGATTAACAATATGATAAAACTCCAAAACTTAAGAGGTGTTTCTTTTTTTGGAAACCTCACACGTCTACCATTGTGTAGACTACACATGCATATATACAGTACAGTATGATCCTAGGTAAAAATAAAATGACCATGTGATAACTAAGTTATTAAAATCCATGTCTTATTTTACAGTAAATGTTTGCACATTCTGTTCAATGACGGACACAAACAGCCTAGCAACTGCTCAGGTAGGGGAGCTGGTTAAGTCAGGACTGATGCTGACTTCCTGTTGTGGGTTAAATTACTTCCTGTTTGAGGGGTTCAAAATGCTTAGAAGAGATTGAAAATGACCACAAGGAAACATAAACCAACTACAAAGATATGCAAAACAGCTGTAAGGAGAACATAATGAGACTCACATTGACTTTGAATAGGGAGCAGAATCCCTATGTAGAGACGAGCGATGCAAAAGGAAGATGCAATACAACAACAGATAAAAAGAAGCTTCACAAGCCTTGAGGAGAGACTCGGTTCAAATCTGAAGTATTTTCTGTCAGGGGGATGAAAATAACATCAATACTTGAGGGTAAAACGTATGTGGTGCAATAAGTGGACTGTGGATAAAATGCTGTCAAAGGCATATGATCTAAGACATTTGCATTATATATATATTTTTTGGCCAGGCCAAAAAAAAGGTCACAAGCCTGTGGGGGCAGTGCTATGCTGTAGTTGGTCTGGTCTAGGTTCAGCAACGTTATGTGCCCAAAGAATGAGGTCAGCTGACTCCCTGAATATACTGAATGACCAGGTTATTCCATCAATGGATTTTTTCTTCCCTGATGGCACGGACATGTTCCAAGATGACAATGCCAGGATCTATCAGGCTGAAATTGTGAAAGAGTGGTTCAGGGAGCATGAGACATCATTTTCACACATGGATTGGCCCCCACAGAGTCCAGACCTGAACTTGATTGAGAATCTTTGGGATGTGCTGGAGAAGACTTTGTGCTGTGGTTCGAATCTCCCGTCATCAATTCAAGATCTTGGCGAAAAATGAAAGCAAGACAGAAATAAATGTTATGACGTTGCAGAAGCTTGTGGAAACGATGCCACAGTGAATGTGTGCCGTAATCAAAGCTAAAGAAGTTCCAACGGGTATTAGTGTGTGACCTTCCTTTTGGCCGGGCAGTGTGTCTACACTGTATTTGTTACAGTTCCCTCTTCAACCCACAGTTCAGAGTGACATTAAGGGTGGAGGAGGACAATTAAACTCTCAATACCAGAATTGTACTTATTATCTGGATACAGATACAAAGTCATTTGCCTGCAGAGATAAACTAATGTTTCCTCTGATGTGGAAACAACAGAGGCTGCTTAGAGAGAGAGCATTCTTTGCATTCCTGCCATTTTCTGGCAAGGCGGTACTGAAATTGAGGGACATTGTGTGTGTGTGTGTGTGTGTGTGTGTGTGTGTGTGTGTGTGTGTGTGTGTGTGTGTGTGTGTGTGTGTGTGTGTGTGTGTGTGTGTGTGTGTGTGTGCGTGCGTGCGTGCGTGCGTGCGTGCGTGCGTGCGTGCGTGCGTGCGTGCGTGCGTGCGTGCGTGTCTGACTCATCAGAGGGGTGTGTGCACCAGTTATTCCAGATCTCTTCAAGATTTCAGTGGGTGGATTTTCTAAATCAACAGCATTAATGAGGCTGATGATGAAGATGATGAAGACGGTTGTAGTGGTCATGTAGCCCCACCCACCTAGCAGCTGGTAGGGCAGGGTTGGCTGTAGTTACTGTTCTAGAAACCTGCTGTTACCTTTGAAAGGTTCAAACCCTGAGTCTGTAACCCCCAACAGCACCTGCAGACTGGTTTTGTTTAGTGTAGTATTTCAATTTAGTTAGTTGGGATGAATTAGTTGGGTTTAGTTTTGTTTAGTTTAGTATAGTTTTGTTTTGTTGGGTGCAGTTTAGTTTGATTAGCTGAGATTGGTTGTGTTGTTTATTTTAGTTATGTTTAGTTGAATATACGGTTAGGTTTAGTATAATTTAGTTGTGGATTTGTTTAGTTAAGTTGAGAATAGATGAGTTAAGTTAGTTTAGTTTAGATATGTTAGTTGATATAGTTGAGCTTAGTTAAGTTTATTTTATTTCATTTGAACAAAGATGCAATGAGTAGATGTGAGACACCGGCTCCAGGGGGCAGTGTACCATAGTATGTTTTTGCTGTGTTGATATTTTTTAATATATCAATTGTTGTATTTTTTTTATCATGTGTAAACATATTTGTCTTTAGCAAGTTAACCCTTTATACTTTTAAGTTCAGTTGTTGTTCAACTTAAAAGTATGTTGCATTGCTGGAGGAGCTCAGGACCTTAGATTTTCATTGCCATAACTACCCAGTAGCTACTGTGCATATGATAATAAAACCCTTGAATCTTGAATAAATAACCAGCAGCCGAAGATATCATGAGATTGCATCGCAGTGTTTTGGCAACGGGCAGAAAAGCAGAATCAAGAGATTTATGTGTGAGAAGTGAGTCAGAAGCTGGAAATATATAAAAGGAAACAGCTTGAGTTGGTTTGAGTCACGCTCAGATCTGCTGTGACTCACGTTGCTTGTTGGGCTTCCTTTGAGAGAAAAAAACAAGCATTAACACCCTTTCTGTGTGTGTGTGTGTGTGTGTGTGTGTGTGTGTGTGTGTGTGTGTGTGTGTGTGTGTGTGTGTGTGTGTGTGTGTGTGTGTGTGTGTGTGTGTGTGTGTGTGTGTTCTAACAGGACATGGAGGTGAGCCCCATAGAGCTGATGGACATCCTCAACAGAATCATCGGCAAACGTGAGTCTGACTTAAGGCCTGACATGTTTCCTTTGGCAAAGATACTGTATATGATATTCCTGTTATTATCACAGCACTGTGTGTCCCTGCTTTCAAAAAATGTTGGTATTTCCTTACTGATGTATGTTTTTTGAAGTTCACCTCATGTTTGTTTCAGATGGAGGCCTGAAGACCGACGGTTTCAGCATCGAGTCCTGCAGAAGCATGGTTGCTGTAATGGACGTATCCTTTCACAAAATTAGTGCCAACAGGATACATGATACTGAGGACTGCTGCGTGTCAGGAATGGCATTAGTATAACCAGCAGCAGGAGAAGTTACTAACTGACTTTGTCAATTCACAGAACCACAAACACAGTAGTAAATATAATTAGTGGTGGTTGTAGAAGTTCAGAACAAATTGTGGAAGTAGAAGCAGCATTAGCATTATTTATAGTCCTAGTAATTGTAGTGGGGGCTGTGGGTAAAGATGGTTGTAGATGTTTGTACTCCAATCGAAAGGACCTTAGTTCGATCCCCAATCCATGCAGTCACCATGTCGATCTGTCCTTGGGCAAAATTAGTTTCCAATTGTACCAATGGTGTGTGTGAGTGTGTGAATGTTAGCCTCTGCCTCTGGTTACATTTGTGTGAGATGGTGAATGCTGACTTGTATGTTATAGGGATGTGAACGGTTGAAAAGACTGGAATATATAAATGCAGTCCATATACTATTTAGAAATAGTAATTGTAGGAGCAGCTGAAGCAGTAGATGTAGATATAAACCTGTGATTTTAAAAACTGCTCCGTGTTCTTGGTTGAGACAGTTTGACCTTTGACCCCGCTCCCTTCAGAGTGACAGCACAGGGAAACTGGGCTTCCACGAGTTCAAATACATGTGGGGCAACATCAAGAAATGGCAGGTCAGTTCACCACAGAGGAAATCCTCTTCCTTTTTATCAGTCTGCTGTTCCACTGGGCTCAGGGTTCAATCCCCTGTAGATATACAGCGTCACTACACCAACAAACAAACATTCTGTAAAAAACTTTCAAAGTTTGGTTAAATATTTCTTGTTTATTTTTTCAGGGTATCTACTTAAAATATGATGCTGATGGTTCGGGTACTATCTGCTCTGAAGAGCTGCCGAAAGCCTTTCACGCTGCAGGTGAGAAACATACTGTGTCTGTGTGTGTGTGTGTGTGTGTGTGTGTGCGTGTGCGTGTGCGTGTGTGTGTGCAGTGTGAACATTGTGTAACATTTGAAACTGTGTTTTATGTGTTTCCAGGTTTCCCTCTGAATGACCAGCTCTTTAAGCTGATTATCCGTCGCTATAGCGATGAGCATGGCAGCTTGGACTTTGACAATTTCATTGGCTGCCTGGTGCGATTGGACGCCATGTGCAGTGAGTCTCCTCCTCCTCTTCACTTCTCTCTCTCTCTGTCCTCTGAAGCCAATAGTATCTCGTATTTGAGAGTGTCAATTCTTGTTTTATACAACAATGCATAATTTCAAACAGAATCATTAAGCCAACTCTTGAACCGCAAAATAGTTTTTAAATTAAGTTCTTTATTTTCTGCCAATCATAAATCATAAAGTACAAAACCTCTATCGAAATCTTCCCTCAAACTTGTTTTAAATTGACGCTGTAAATATGTTGGATAGTGCAATTATCAGTGTTCACATGTTTACATTTTCTTATATGGTAATTGTGTGTGTGTGTGTGTGTGTGTGTGTGTGTGTGTGTGTGTGTGTGTGTGTGTGTGTGTGTGTGTGTGTGTGTGTGTGTGTGTGTGTGTGTGTGTGTGTGTGTGTGTGTGTGTGCGTTCTCCAGGAGCCTTTAAGACTCTGGATAAGGACAACAACGGCACCATTGAACTGGATGTAAAGGAGGTAAAACAGTTTAGCTGTGTTTCTTTAAATCATTCACATCATTTATAAATAGATCCATTTCCATCATGGAAACCAAACAAAAACAAGCCTCTGTATTTTAAAACCATTGTTTTCCTTTATTATTACCTTTTCTACAGTTACCACAACTTTTAACTTGAACAAAAACAGCTGTCTGAGTTTGGATTGTTGTTCAGTTCTATTTTTAAGGACAACATTGACTGTAATTAAACATGTAAAGTATACCAAAGGATTTCCTAACCAGACAACTGAGTGGATGCATTTTAGTGGGCATGTGACTCTAAGGGAGCTACATCTTAGATTCAAATATGTATTTTGTACAGCCTTCTTTATACTACTTGTTTGTGATAGACTTAAAGATACATTAAGATAACAGATAACATTTTTCTGAGAAACTCAGAGAAGTGGTTCTCACAATACAGCAACAGAGCTGCAAACGTAATGATCTCATGGAATAAGACGATTGCTGCAGAATAAACGAACAGTAAACAAAAGCAGAAAAATGCAACATAAACATTAATGCAGCAGTAAAATCTATCCAGAAATGTTATTGTACTCTTTATTATTGACGATGTTTCTCATGTACTTTGTTCTAAACACAAGCTTAATTTCTCTAAAAGCAAGCGCGCGTTCCTTACTGTGTGCCTTAATGCAAAAACTGTGTTTCTTAATGTGAATGACACAGAAAAGAGGAACTTTAAAAACAAAACACATTTAAAAAATAGCAAAACAATTAAACTACTTTAAATAAATATTATTATTATGAAAAATAGCACAAATAATTATAAAACTATTCAAATGAATACCTATTTTCATTAAAGGGATTAACTAAAAAGATAACAAAAACCATAAAAGCAAAACATATAGCCTGGATAAATAAATGATTTGTGTTATTATTAAATGCAGAAATAATTGTTAAACCGATAAGTTGAAAATCCGTTAATATTCATATTCATAATAAGGGGGAGTGGTACTTTATCTACAACTGGAAATGATGCCTTTTCCAGTTGACCTTCGTCCTGTGTTCAGAGATCAGGCAACATTCTGAGGAGCATGTTCTGAATAACACAGTTTCTGTTTCTGTCTCTCAGTGGCTTCAGCTCACCATGTACTCTTGAGGCGACGGCGAGAAACTGCTCCAGGAAACAATACTTTATCTCATCCCCGACCCCCTCCCAATCCTCGCACTACACTTGTGTGTGCGCGCTTGCAGATGTGCAATAGAACCCCACTGTGTCCATGGGACCAAAAGGTCAGCATAAAGCTAAAGTCAGGAGAAAAACAAAGTGGGACCAAAGAGGAGCTGAAGCTGACTGCTGCACCGTCCTGCTGCTTGCCTCCCATCGTTACAGTTTTCTATATTTTTCTGTTTTCATGGCCAATTATAAACGGTTATTGGTTTCTAACAGAACATAATAAATTACACAACTGACATTCAGTCCTGTTGCGACCTGTTTGTGATTGATTCTGTTTTCTTGCAAGTTGTGTTTCTCCATGTTGGGTCCATTTAAATCTGTTCCGCAGTTGTGCTTCATAATAACTACCTAGCACTTTTTTTGTTTTATTGCAAACAAAAAGGAAGACTTCAGATGTTTTGCTTTCAACGTAAGGGAAAAATGTGTTCATAAAGATGGACTCATTGTGACAACAGCTGCCAGCTTATTTCGTATATTGGACTTTCACCATAAATGACCCTATAAGACATCTATTTGGACTTTGTGGTCGTTTTGATATAGTTTATGTATTTCTTAAACCTTTTGACCTTACACTAGAGAAGAAGGTTAAAATATGAGGAATGTGTCATGATATTGTAATTGCTCTGCTTTTTGATGGTTAGACATTTAGATAAACATTGAAATAAAGCTCTTAAAAACCTGTTCCTGCCAAGAAAGGGGACAATAACAATAAGAGACCACTCATATATGAACAATCTGAATTCAACATTAAAATAAAGGAAGTAAAAAGCAGTAGTTAAACTGGTCCAATCATCATCCCTTTGTTTTCAGGGTCCTGGTAAAAACCACTCTTTCATTTTAGCTAACATGATACGTGGGGTGGGGCCGATGTGTGTATGTGTGTGTGTGTGTGTGGGAGGAGGAGGTGGCTGGGCAGGGACCGCAGCAGGAGGAGCAACAGGTTTCTGTCCGCGGGGATTTAATGCAGAACATCAACTCCGAGAGGATCCGAAGAAGAGCCAATGAAAGGTAGGGAGCTGATTCCTTTTTAATACATTTTTTTTAATACAAAACGTCTTAGCAGATTTAAATTTCATAAAATAAAAACAAAAACAAATGAATATGTCGTTGGAGTACCTGAACCCGCCTGCAGCTTCACTTTAATTCAACACAGGTGATGGATTGATAAAAATAGTCGGTTTTTATTTGTAAGTGGAGTAAATAAAGAAGTGGCAAATTGCTTAACTACAGTTTAATTGAGAATCTAAATGTAAAATAACATTAAATGTGTAGGGTGTCTGAGTATGGTGGTTCAGAATAACCCCCTGTAGCTGTCCTGCTAAGTAAAGGCTAACTGAATTTATGATGAGTTTAAATACCAGATATCAGCATAAATGAATTATTAAATCTCCGGTTTTAAAAGCTCCAGCAGTCTCTGAGTGTAAACAGAACAGTGAGTTTTTTAAAATTAAGCATCTGCATATTTCAAATGACTTTAAAAACATATATGTGCAGAGAAATATGTTAATAACCTAAATGCAGAAGTGTCAAATATACAGCGAACGTATCTTTGTGAAGTCTACAGGTGACATCACACAGTCCACCAGGTGCTCATTGTTTCCTCACAAGCCTGACTGTTGACTTTGCGCCTCCATGCATCCTGACAGGAAGGTGGTGTGATTTCAATGAACAGCTTTGCGTAATTAACTTTTTAAGTCTTTCTCAGTTAATGAAAATTGTAAACAATTATGAAAGACATTTAAAAACCTACATCACGCCTCAGCTGACCCCATGTCTGATTTTCTGTGATGTTTCATTGCTTTGTCCATCTTTATATTGAACAATTATTATGCCATCCACTATTTGGATACAGTCTCTTTGCTGTTTGTGTGATTCCAGTTTGCGCCAAAGGAAATCCGCTTTAGAGTCTTTCTTCTGCTCTTCCCTTCTCCGCGACCCCCCCACCCCCCCCCCCCTGCTCTTCTTTATTCCAGCAGGTGGTGATTAGTGCTCAGGCCTAATTATGATGCTCAAGCTTGATAACACAATGTCTGAAAAGAAGTGTGTGTGTGTGTGTGTGTGTGTGTGTGTGTGTGTGTGTGTGTGTGTGTGTGTGTGTGTGTGTGTGTGTGTGTGTGTGTGTGTGTGTGTGTGTGTGTGTGTGTGTGTGTGTGTGTGTGTGTGTGTGTGTGTGTGTGTGTGGTAGGGAGGGGAAATGTTTTTATGATATTGTGTGGGACCAAACACCTGGTCGGACACTGACGTTGTGAGATGTTCTTCTTATCTACAGAATATGTTTTATGGCTGTGACCGCAATATACCCATAACTCTTTATTGGCCTGACTCTTGAATAAAAAGCAGCATTTGTTTTGGTAAATATCTAAACAGACCTAACAGTTAAATTAAAATGTCCTTAAATAGTTATTATGGGATTTTATATTTCAGACCCATAGGTTTAGGGCAACCTATGGGTCTGAAATATCTTATATTCAGTGGTAGTTGAGTCAGATTGAATATGACCCTTATTCTCACTTGATTTATAACATTTTCCTAATGAGTTTAACAATTCAAAAGTGTGGTAAAATAAATATATTGCTTATGAACTTACACGATTAGTACTTGTATTCCATCATCTCTCTCTTATTATCAGCCACAGATTGACTAATGCTGTTATATTTGTTATATTCTTACACATGAATGACATTCTCTTCCAGCAGCATGTAAAACACTCACAAGTTTTCAAATTTGTTTTTATTTTATTTTTATAAGTCATATTTTGACATTCCCCATAAACGTATTAAAGAAGGGCTAATTTGCAAACATTTCCATGACAGAAATACGAACATTGGATACACCAGGTTTCAAATGATTGTTTCAATGTCGTTGTTTGAGAGATTTTTGCAGAGGGTGTTTAGGATATCTCTTTGTATCCCTCCATAAGTAAGGCAATAATGTCAACAGCCATGAAAAAAAGAAACATTTTCTGTCGGATTAATTCATAGATTATAAATCAGATAATAAATATAAACCAACCCCTCTGTAAAAATCTTGAGAATCTCGATTGGTTTGATTTATATAGGTGCAACTTCAGAGAATGAGAAAAAACTGCCTTTAAAGAACTGTATGATGATTTGAATAGATATCACTGTGAACGTTTTCAAGTTTGTACATTTTTTTAATGATATGTTTGATTATGGATATGGGGCATTATCTAACGCAACCTTTTTGTGAATTTATGAATAGTGAATCTAGTGCATAAATAAGGTTTTTCCCTGCAGTTTTTGCATTAACATGAACACCCGAGGCTCCCTGGAAAGCATTATTGAGTGGATAATACTGGTGAAATAAATGTAATTAAATTAGCAGGAACTGCTTTTAAAGCTTGTAGATGGCTCCCTGTCTGTCTGTCTGCTCGTGTCTATGGTCGATTCTTGTTGTCATTATAAATAACCAGGGTGTTTCTCTGCTCTCCAGGTGCCAAAACCTGATGCTGCAGCCGTTTTCTGGTAAGACAGACACATACAACCAACATGGCGTCAGACCCACCCATCAGACCCACGTCAGACCCACCCATTCTAACAGAGCAGCAGGAGCTGCAGAGAAGAGCCAATCAGGTCACAGATGAGGTAAGGAATGTTTTTTTTCTTGAACATACAAAAGGCTTCCTTCCTGGTAGGTTATCATAGCTCTAAGTAAATGCGTTGTCAAACATTAAAAACTCACATCACAGAAAATGTCCCATTCATAACGATATATATTTCGATAGTTCCAGATAAACTTTTACCTTCAAATGTACCCGTCAAGTGGTGCTTGACCTGAAGTCGACTCACAAAGCAACACATTTGTTTTCAATCACCTCCCCTTTATAACTGTATGTGCATTTTCATGAGCTCAAAGACTCCTAAACTACTAATGATGACGTTTATTGGTTCCATTAACTCACTTGATAGTTATCCACATTTTTATGAAACATAGAAGCTTCAGACAATTTAACAGATTTCAAAATGAGGGAACCGGATGTGATAAAATACCAGCACTTCCCCGGGGAATTTGCACTTTTTCCTGTACCACTGCCTATTCCATCCCATCTCCATCCCTCAAAAGTCAACATGACGAGCAAGTGTTGAGCAATGGTGAGCATGTGGTAAGGGTTGTCTCATCCACGTGCTATCAAATTTGTGACCAGGGGATGAATTTTGGTTTGTATATACTGTTCTGTTTGCTCCAAATCATTCGCCTGCACCTGGGGTTCATTTTGACCTGTGACACCTTGTGTTTTTAGGCTGGGTTCTTTAAAAGGTATGACCAAAACTTCCCCAGCTAGTCCTGTTTTTCAAAAGGTTCATACTCTTGTTCAAAGTTTAAGATTGCAGGTACTTTAGAGCTTCTAAAGCTTACAGAAACCCTTGAAAAAACCTTTCAGATAATAGCCTCTATGCTCAGTGACATGTGTTAGCAGAGTGCACAAGGTTTTCCCAGAGCCCAAGACGACTATTTTTACCAGTTGAATAAAGTTACTTTAGTGAGCAACACATATACTCCTTTCATCCCACAAAGAAACATCTTAGCATCTCAGCTAACACAACAAACACAAGAGTATAATGGGTGTCACAGTGCTACTGATGTGCTTTACTTTAGGGGGGTGGCCCTTTAAGGACACCTGGCTCACCTGCTTACCATAGAGACAACTGGTCTCCCAGTGCCACCTGCAAAGAACCCTCAGGCATTGATGAGCTGATATACTCATTGTGGGGAGGTGCTAATTACTTACACACACACACACACACACACACACACACACACACACACACACACACACACACACACACACACACACACACACACACACACACACACACACACACACACACACACACACACACACACACACACACACACACACACACACACACACACACACACACATGCAGCAAGAGGCGAAGAAACTGAAGACAGAATGTTTGCTTGTGGTAGTAACCTACATTGAAATCACAGGTCATCATGGATGCTGTATTTTGACTTTCATAAAGGCATAGTTCATGGTAAAGTCAAGAGAATCTTTACATTTCTGATCTCCTGCTACATTATGAACCATCCAGAACTCTCAGGTCTTCTGGAACGGGTCAGCTTTCTGTCCCCAGAGTTAAAACTAAACAAGGAGAAGCAGCGTTCAGTTATTATGCTCCAGATATCTGGAACAAACTCCCAGAACCCTGCAGGTCCGCTGCAACTCTTACTACTTTTAAATCCAGGCTGAAGACATTTCTTTTTGCTGCTGCTTTTAATTGAACTGTTCTTATCTAACATTGCACTGTGACTTTTATTCTGCACTGTGACTTTTATTTCATTGTTGTAAAGCACTTTGAATTGCCTTGTGTGGAAAGGTGCTAAATAAATAAACTTGCCTTTCCTTACTTTTTCTAGCAGTACAATTAATCAATTTCATTGTTTTTCTTAGAGTTGTGTGGAGATATCAATTGATCTCAGTGTTAGTATTATTAGATCTCAGCGCTGCATTTGACACTGTTGATCAAAACATATTACTAGACCGACTGGAAAACTAGGCGGGGCTTTCGGCAACAGTTCTAAATTGGTTTGAATCTTACCTAAAGGACAGGAAACACTTTGTTTCTATAGGCAGCTACACATCAGAGCTGACCAATATGACATGTGAGGTTCCTCAAGGTTCCATCTTGGGCCACTTCTCTTTAACATCTACATGCCAGTGGTAACTGGCTCACATATGAATGAAAAACAACAAACTAGGTTACCATAGCTATGCTGATGACACACACATTTACATTACCATTTCACCAGGAGACTATGCTCCAATTCAAACACTGAGGCTAAGTGCATTGAACAAATCAATGACTGGATGAGTCAGAACTTTCTCGCAATAAATAAAGACAAAACCGAGGTAATTGTTTTTGGATCCAAAGAGGAATGAATAAAAGTCAGTGCTGAGCTTCAGTCAGCAATGTTCAAAACAACAGCTAACGGCAGAAACCTAGGTGTAGTCATGGACTCTGACCTGAACTTCAAAAGTCACATTAAAACAATCACTAAATCCACCTACTATCACCTGAAGAACATATCTAGGATTAAAGGACTCAGAAAAGTGTTACATAAATAAACTTGTCTTGCCTTGCCAGAGGGCTCTGCCTCCATTTTAATTAAACTATTTTCAGAAATCATGACCCGGTTACTCAAGATAAGCCATAGACAGTGGAGTTACAGCACTGCAGCCCTTTACCTGCCAACCGTTAACAATGAAGCGTGCATCTACTCATGCAAGATGTAAAATAAAATCAATGGTGTCCACATCAGCTGAACTGTGATGTTGTCTAGCCGAGTACATGCACGCTACCTTCCACATGGTGGTACGATTGGACGGTGTCTGTGTAGTTCATTAGAAGGAAAATAGATCCTGCTGGAAACAGCTGAAAACAAACTCTTATGGTATTATCTTGAGTAACAGATTCATATTTCTTGAAATAGACATTGCTGTTGAGTGTTTTTAATGAGTGCCATCTAGTTCACTTGTATTGGTGAGAAAACCAACAGGTCAGTTACAGATGAGAGAAAAAAGAAAATATGAGTTTAGTTAATTTTAAGTTTAGTTTGATGATACCCAAAGTCACTTACTTGAAATAATTACTGTCACTAAAAAAACAAAAAATCCCTTCTTTGTGAATTTATATTTGTAAGTCTTGTCTTCCATATGTCCTGTGTCATGTGATTGCCTATGTTTACATGTTCAGCTCACTGCAATTTGGATGTACTGTTTGTTCAAGCTCTCATTGTTTGTCTTCCAGTCCCTGGAGAGCACAAGGCGAATGATGCAGCTGGTTGAAGAGGTACACACACACGCACGCACGCACACACATAAATATATAGAGAATTACTAAGACCTGTGGTGAGTCATTATTCTTAAAGACTGGGAGCCAGAGAGAGAGCTTTATCATGAAGTTCATCTTCATTATGTTAGTGTCATGGTCTTACCATTAGACTTCTTTGTTTCCACTGCTGTTTCCAAAAAATACGTAAGAATATCTTCAAACAAGAGCGATCCTGGGATGTTATTGACTGTAAATGCTGGAAAGAAAATTGAGGGTTTTGACACTTTGAAGACTCAGTTGAACTGCATGTTGGGCATCCAGGTGCCCATTAGTTTTTGGTTTATTTCTATTAAAACTCTGATAAGTCTGCAGAAAGACAGTCTATAACAGTGATCACATCAACTGCTTGGTATTAGTAATGTGCATTCTGTTTTTGTGTGGCTTTATGTTCGTTTCTGCAGAGTAAAGATGCTGGAATCAGAGCTGTGGTTATGCTGGATGAACAAGGAGGTAAACAGTTCTATCTGATCTTTAAATCTATTCTTTTGGCTTGTTTAATGTTTTCTTGGCTGTAAAATAAAAAGTCTGTTTTCGATGGAAGAAGGTAGGGATATTCACTACTTTTTTTTTATGGTCCAATGTTTAAAGTAGCAAAACATAACTTTTCAACCCCTTCCTTAGCCTTTCTAAGAGGTATATTGTTGATGCTGCTCTTGCAAGGATAACCAAATGGATTTTAATTTTCTTCAGAGACTACTACTAGCGACAAACGAAGGGACAAATTCAGACAACAAGGGAAATTGCAGAAATAATAACATAGTGGAAGTGACTGGAACCCAATTTGAATGCAGGGAAGAAGGCACACCCCTCCCCCCCCTTAGTTGACTTTCTTTGCACCTTGTATCTTTCCAGAACTTGAGGTTTGAGGACGTGTTTGACACCTACTAAATCTCAGATTCGAGGTTGGATTTCTAGGGATTGACAACATAATCTGAACATCCCTCAGATCAGCCAGTTGAAACCATCTGTTCCATATTTTCTCAGCTGTTTTTACAACACCATTAAACCCAGCACCATAAAAACCGTGTTCCTAACAGAGCAGTTGGAGCGTATTGAGGAAGGCATGGACTCCATCGACAGGGACATGAGGGAGGCAGAGAAGAACCTGACAGACATGGCCCACTGCTGTGGTCTTTGTATCTGGCCAATCAGGAAGTAGGTTCTGGTTTCTGGGATCCTCAGCTTTTACCCAACTGGTGCCCAGTTTCAGCTGAAGCCAATAGGGTTTTTTAAATAAAAACCTCACCATACATGAAATACAGTCCTCCCTCTATCCATCCATCCATCCATCCATCCATCCAATTACAAGACATTAATCTGCCTTTGTCAGGTCCATTCTTCAGTAATAAGTAAACCCCTCATTCCAATCTAATCAAAACGAATGGATAAAACATGATGGAACTGGGCATGGAGGTCTGGGTGCAAAAAAGTGGCCCCGTGTGGCCTATTAGTACAGAGGGACATTATTTTTTATTTTGAGGCGGATTCATTGTTTTTTTGTTTTGGACGTATTACATTTAGTCGCCAGGGGCTGCTTTTTTTCAGTTCTGTTGTGGGGCTTTTAGGAAATAGTTGCTGATTTGTTTTGCCTTCTTCCTCCGCTCTCCTCTTCCACCCTCCTTCTCATCCTTTACATACCACCATTTTATTTCTTCCTTTTCCTTTCTTTTTTTTTTTTACACCTGCTTTACCTCCTCCTCCTATCCTGGGACATTCTCTTCTTCCATGTATACTTTCAACTTCCTCTTCTACCCCCTTCCTTTTTCCTACTTTACCCCATTTGGATTTACCTTTCTCCTCGTCTACCTTTGTTCTTCCTTCCTTTATTCCTCTCCTACTGCCTGCTCCTCGATTCTCCTCCTTCTCCTCTCATAGAGCAGTTGGAGCGTATAGAGGAGGGCTTGGATCAGATCAACTCTGATATGAAGGAGGCCGAGAAAAACCTGACAGACCTGGGCAAGTGCTGTGGCCTCTGCTCCTGTGATAAGTATGTGTGTGTGTGTGTGTGTGTGTGTGTGTGTGTGTGTGTGTGTGTGTGTGTGTGTGTGTGTGTGTGTGTGTGTGTGTGTGTGTGTGTGTGTGTGTGGTCCAGTGTCTGTTGAATTCCAACACAGAAAAAATTGTCAGTAGTTTATGGAATACAAAAAACAAAACAAAAACTTAACTCAAAGACATACCTCTCTGGTGGTGTCTTAATTTTTTCTGCGGCTGTATTTACATCCACATTTTTACTCTCACTTTATCCATAAAAAGTCTCTTTGATTCTTTGTTGCATGCTTGCTTCGCTGCTGTATGAATTTTTTAAAAGCTGCTTGGATGTCGTTCTTACAACATGTTTGTCTTTTCTACTGTGCACCTAAACAAAGACTGTACCCATAATGGAAAGGTAGCATGCAAAGACTTTTTCTTGGAGCAGGTTTGAGAAACAGCTACAAAGTCTGTATTCCAGTAAATAATAAAGACGGCAGGACAGAAGGAGGACCAGTATGGGTGCGATGCTGTTTTGTGCATCACATTTAGCAGAGTAACCTAATAAAAATGCATTCATAAGGAATTCCTCTCTTTGTCTCCCTCCCTCTCTCAGACTAAAAGCCTTTGAGGAAAGTGGGGCGTACAAGGCAGTTTGGGGTGGAGGCTCCGGTCAGGATGGCGTTGTGTCCAACCAGCCTCCTTCGTCTCGAGTCGTTGATGAAAGGGAGCAAATGACCATGAGCGGAGGACACATACGGAGGTATTGAGAGAGGTTAATGAAGTGTGGTATTGTTGGTTGCTTGTTAGGAGAGGCAGCTGTGTAATGTAATGTAATCCTATACCAGTCATCAGTCATACGGGCAGCTGGCCAAACACAGGACGTTAACACAAACACACACACATTATTCTGCTCTATCTCAGGGTGACTAACGATGCTAGGGAGGACGAGATGGAGGAGAACCTGACTCATGTCGGAAGCATCATCGGGAATCTGAAAAGCATGGCCCTGGACATGAGCAACGAGATGGACATGCAGAACAACCAGATTGATCGCATTCAGGGCAAGGTACAACTGTCACATGACAACACTTCAATTGTCAACAACTGATTCTGTAGAGTCTATGAAAAAAATTACTAACCTCAGTCAACATTTTCCTCAAGAGTTTATGGTCCCGTTCAGAGATGTGGACTTCAGTCATAGTGCCTTGAACTTGTTTGGTTCGGGTGTTGTTTTAGAACTTTAATTCTTTCAGATGTTTTCAGTTCATTTTCAGTTCAGGTATTTTCAAAGTTAATTGCAACATTCTTATTTCCTAACAATGGGTTTTCCAGGGTTCCATAATATTTGGCTTAACCCTTTCGTGCCATTCTAGTTAATAAAAAAAACAAGAAGGCCACATTCAAAATGTCAAACTTCAGAATTAAACACTGTAGTCTACAAACCGATGGGTGACGTCACTATCAGAAAAGCATCATATAAACACAGCCCATTTACAATTTAATCAGAAGCACGACAGGAAGGCATTTATACACTGACAACCATAAATTGCACAATGCACTGTTGTTTTTAGCAACAGCCGGCATGTGTGTAGTAATTTAACGTTACTGCTTACTTACATGGGGCCACTTTTTTGCACCCAGACCTCCATACCCAGTTCCATCATGTTTTATCCATTCGTTTTGATTAGAATGAATGAAGATTGGACCTGAGAAAGGCGGAATAATGTCTTGTAATTGAATAGACGGATGGATGGATGGATGGATGGATGGATGAGAAATCTAGCAGTTCTCAGGTGATATTTACATTTGCTGTTTCTCTCATCTCTGTCTACAGGCTATTCTAAATGTGTCACGCATCGATGCTGCCAACCAGAAAGCGAACAACCTCATAAAACGATAGAAGTAGCACTCTTCCATGCCACTCTTTTTTTAAACGCATTTATCTTAGTAGCATTACTATGTTCTGCATGCTGTGCCAAAGTGTTGCTGCTGCCGTTAATACAGGCCCTTTTTTAAAGTAGAGTTTCCTTCCTGTAATGTTATTGCTGTGATTTCACTATAGGGATTTACATTCTCTTAGTAGCAATATCTCAATTATCTCTTGTGTTTTTTATTTATTCTCATAATATTCTAGTATGCAGCCATAGTTTCACAGCAAGCCCTTTGTCGTTACATTCCCCCCCGAGGAGGCTTCTGCGGTCACTTGGCAGAGAATAAGGAAGCTTTAATGATCCCTGTGGGGAAACTGGGTCACTGCAGCACAATGAAGACCAAATCAGAAATAGTTTCACAAAATGTGAACGTGTGGATAACAGCAGCGAAGAGCAGCCCCTTGGCCCGGGGTGTGCATTTTCAACCAAAGAGTTTCCTTTTACTTCTTACAGGTCAGATAATTATAAAATAAGAAAAGCTGTATGTGTGCAGGATAAAAAAAAATACTATCAACAACCAGCCCCTTCCCAAATGCAAACACCATTGTAAAACACACCACTCCCCCCTTCCTCTAGTCTAAAATGTCCCATACATTATGAAACACGTTCATGTTGGCGCCCTCTGCAGGTGCAGTCAGGTATTGCCCAGAGGAAGGAAACACGCATTTGTCATCAGACAAAGACCTATAGCGACACCAAGCGGACATACTTGGAACCTGCTCCACTTCCTGACCTCTCCATCTTCTCTCTTCTCATGTTGATGTAAAATGGTGGTGAAAAATGACGATGAATTGGTGTTGTCTTTTAATGGCATCTCATCAAGCTTTGCTGACACATTCCAAACAACTCTGTAAAATAAATGGAATATATGTGTGCATGCTTTTCATATAGCCAATAAACATATTTTGATTTACTTTGTTGTATCACCTGCTGAGTTTTCATTATTATTGTCCTAAGCCAGATTTGATCTACATATGGGCTTTGAGTATTGCTAAAATTCTTATGGTTTTTGATTGATGGTATGGGTAATTAATAATAGGCTTTATAAGTATAATAATGTATTTGAACTTTGCAAACCAAGAAAAAAATGCACAGCTAGAAAACTTTATTTATTTATGTATTTGGGGTTAAATTCCACAATATGAACTTAAAGAATAACTGATCTGCCAGAAATGTGGCTATGGACTAATATTGCCCAACTGTATAGAGGGGTAAGGGGTTGTCTGTGATGGGTCTTCAGCTTTGTGAGGAGGATAAATAATCAGTTTTTCACATAAAATACAAACTATGAGTTAAAGGCGCATATTTTACGAGTTTTGAGTGGACTTGTTTGAAAATGGAAGTGATTGGTGGACGGTGTATGTGGGGCAGCTGTGGGCGCGCGGAGGGCTGAAATGTTGCGCGTTCAAGGGAGGAAAAAAATATCGGAGTCTGCGCAGTCCAGTTGTTCTCGACTCTCCGAACTTTCGGGAGACCCACGGAGGAAGGAGGGGAGGAAGAGAAAAACGCCATTTTTCCTGGTAATTATTTTAACGTCAGCTTTTTACTTTGCACGTTGCCATATTGTCATGATAACACACTACACGCGTGATGTACAAAGGAAAAAGCAAGTGTACCCGTGTATAGCTACAATGCGAACAAGGGAGCTTAGCAGCAGAGCAGACATTACGTCCTCTACCTCCACCACTGAATGCCGCGTAACGTGAGCTGTTACACGATGCAACGGAACCGGCGTACGGATTCAACACTCTGCTCTGTGGACGCTCGTTTCATATGCTCGGTATATCCACACAACTGCCCTGAAATCCGCTGTTATTCCGGGTTGACCGTTTTATCGCGACAACGTGTTAGCTCTACGGAGCCCACAGAGATGGCGGAGTCTGTGGGCTGGCTGCTCCTTGTGTGAGCTCAACAAAGACACACTAGCTCACAGCTGATTGGCTCATACGGACCACGTGGTCAAAGTAGGCGCAACGCTAATTTAAATCTGAAGACGTTTTTCTCAACAATAATAAAACGTTCTACATAAAGAGCGATGTTCAAGGTACTCACAAGACACTACATGTCCAGGGTAAAATGCATAAAGAAATTCATGAAAAATCATTAAAAACGACACACTTTAAAACAAATATAAAACAAACAATATTAATTAAACATGAATAAATATTATTCAAAAGTTCATATCTTACAGATGTTGGTAGGTTTCAACACTATACTTGCGTGTTATGGTAAAAACATACAAAATAATGTAGCTAAAATTGTATTTTTTATTGTTGTTTGTTAATTCTAATTTTACTTTTATTTTGTTTTAATGTTTATGTCTTGTAAATTGCACTGTTGAGGAACCTGCGATCTCGATTTTTTCATACATTACATAATTACACCTTAATTGTGTATATGTTATGACAATACATCTTTGAATCTTGAAGTGAGTCCTTAAACAGAGATAAAAACAATAAAATAAGACATAGAATGTATTATTTGGAAATAGTTATGGGCTCCAAATTAAGAAGAACTTGGAGATTGTACTTCCATTTATTCGATATCGCCACAGAGTGTTGCTTAGTGACAAAATGTTGGTTGCTGACTTTTAAAAAACGATAAATTACACGTTTTTTTGTCACTCACCAAAATCGACACCTTATCACAGTAACAAAACAACCCTAAGTTTGTCTTTAATAATGCATTTTTTATTTTAAAATAGAACCAGGAGGAGGCACTGTAGGGACACATGCTGAAAAAACAAGATGTCCCTAGTCTACTCTGACAACAACCACAGTCCAGCTCTAAAGGAGAATATTGCACAGATGTCTCTGTGTACTTAAAAAAATACTGCTGCTTGTGATTTTATTCTAGTATACCTTTTCATCCTTGTATCTTTGAACTACATTTATATGTCATTTTATGCCTCAAGTCATCAACGGAATTCACTTTTTGTGACAGGACTATATGAGTCGGATCAGGTAGAGACTGTATGGAACATTTATTGGTTTTGTGGAGATTTCAGAGCTTTTAAGGACTTTTATTTACAACTCCAATAAATGAGCTGCAGGTATATCCAGTCGTCTACGTGTGGTTGAACAAGTGCACCCTCTACCTGCTGATATCCTACCTGTTGTTAAATCTAAGCTATGAGCAGTGCATTTATTTATCTTTGTAAGGAAAAACCCTTTTATATTTTGATACTGATGTACTGCCACTGCGTGTAACACTTTAATTTCTCCGCTCATATTCATTTCCTTGTAAAACACCGGGCGGAACATTTTGGAAAAAAAATCTATTTTAAGTTATTCCAGGTATTTCATCCGTTGCATCTTTATTTACAAATATAAGAACTATGAATATATATATATATATATATATATATATATATATATATATATATATATATATATATATATATCACTTTTGTTTATTTTTTAAACTCAGCTACCTAGTTGTTTAAAAAAAAAGTGTTTTATTAAACCTTGAGATGATGTTGTTTTTTTAGTGTGTGATAGAAATAAAATGTATTATTATTTTTGTTATTAATAAATCTGCATGGGAATTAACCATATTTAGATTTACTTAACTCATTTTCTTGACAAATAATTAGCCTTTAACACATATTGAACTTCCTGTTCTGTGGTTGTTGCGCTATTCAAAATTTTGCATTTCCAAAAAACCGTTTATTTCCCTCTACTTACTCCATCTTTTCACATTGTGTCGTCTGTATAGCGTTCTCCGCTCTGTTCATAATATTTCTGGTTTTGTCTCCCACCTGATGTCAGAGAGGTGTCTTTTGGTGGATCAGGAACAGACGTGGCTGGAAGGCAGTGAAATCTACCAAACTGAGTCGCAAAAAGGCCAGCAGAAGAGGAGGAAGAGGAGCAGGAGGGGGGGAGGAGTGTACGAGGTGTAGCTATGTCGGCCGTGTGGCGTGAGGAAGATGAGGAGTATAAGGTGGGAGGAGCGAAAGGAGGGTTGAGATCCAAACCTCGGTTCTCCTTCACTGAGGTCAAAGTCCTGCTGGAGGCGGTGAAGAAGAACAGATACATCCTCCTCAGTGAGTGGAAAGTGTGTTTGTGTGATTGTGTGTAAGTTAGATAGTTTTTGAATCATGGCTCAACATTAACATTAGATTAGGCCAGGAAGTTGGTGATAGAATTATTTCTGACAGTTGTTAAACGTAGTCTGATGAATAATGCACATGTGGTACATTCAACACCCATTTACAATTATAACTGACAACCCATTTAAAAAAGTGTTTAATAGGTCACAACATCTGCTCTCAAAAGGGTGAATATTTTGTGTTTTCCGTATTTTAATATATATCGCAAAAAAGTTAAAATATTGCAATTTTTTCCAAAATAGCGCAGCTTGATTGAAACTGTTGCAGAATTTTAAAAGCTGTGATTGGATGATTTTTCAGAGGAGTCCTAGTTTACTTCTCTCTCCCCGGTTTGTTATAACTTTAAAATAGAGTCAAAGAACCAGAGGCCTGTACGACGAAGCCACTTCAACAGACCCTGGATATGTTTAAGCTATCTGGCTTAACTAAACCTAAGAAACACAATCTCGCAATTCGGTCCTACGACGCTGGTTATCAGCTCGGTAAGTCAACCCAGGGTTGCTCCGTCCGGCTATAAGCGTGTTCAAGTGAAAGGGACGGGGTTAGCAACATTTGACCAATCACAAACCTGGACAAGTGTACTGACAGCGGAGCGTCATACATCATGAATGGAGAGTAAACGATCAAACCTTTAACATCATGATTAAACACTTGATCCAGGATGAAAACCACACAGCTGCAGCTGCAAGGTGCAGGAAGTAGAGCTGGTTAAAAAAAAAGAAACTTCCGACTGTTTGAATGTGTAAATTAATATCACTGCCGTTTTGTCAACTTAATGTGTTGTTCTGCATACAGTATGTGCCACTGTAACTGTTGCACGGCCTGATCCGGCTCGAGGAGCTGACACAGATACGGAAATATATTATGATGTGATTTGAATGATAAATGCGACACATCGGCATCTGCCCCACAGTGCCGCGGACTGTACGCAATACAAATGTAAGAAAAGTCTAATTGCTCTGAAGATGGCCAGTGATTCTATTCATTGTCATGTTCACAGTCGGCGAGTTTGCTGTCCGTCGTTCCTGCATACGGCAGTTTAAACTGTACTCCTGTATCCTGTGATATGCCTTCATAGCTTTAAACTCCCCACACAGAGCTCTGATTGGTCAGCAGGCGGGGCTTTCACTGAGTTATCATTTATCTGGAACATAACCTGCTCCGGAGCAGGCTTGGTGTTCAGCATAAGTTACCATGGAGATCTACCCCGGTAAGAAGTGAACCAGCGTCGTAGGACCAGAGTTCACTCTCGCTACGCTGAGCGTTGAAACGTTTTTGAAAATAGAAACTGTTGGGTCACATTTGAAAAGGGTCAAGAAAGGATGTTTCCTGATGGCAGCACTTGCATGGCGTGATTAAGAGCAAACCGGTGTCATAATAATGGGTTTTTACAGTTAGTGATTATGTTTAATGGTGCATTATATATTGTTTATTTATCTTCTGTGGGAAACCCAGACAGAGGGTTAGTGTAGACAACATAGCTGACTTTATACACGTTTAACCATCAGTGCCTCAGTAGAGTAAACACCGTACCTCTGTCCGTACCTGTCTCACCTCCCTTATCTTTCCCTGTAGGGAAGTTTAACCAGGGCGTGTCGGCTGAAACCAAGAAACAGACCTGGACTGAAATCACCAATCAGATCAACGGGATGGGAGAGAACCACAGAGAGGTTTGATGCTCTACTATTTATTCTTGTTGGTCATGGTAGTGATGATGGATGTGTCAGAAGCTATCTATGATCCTGTTTTGACCGTTAGAAAATGTTTGAGTGCAATAGAACTTGAGGTTTAGTTGCAGATGGAACCGTTAACCATTTTAAGAAATGACATAATTACACAACAAAATAAAACACAGTCGAAACAAAAGAAACATTCTGAAAATCATAGAAAGAGAAAAATACTGATGGGGTTTCAGTATATTGGTATACCTTTCCAATTTTCCCCATCTGTCATTACAGATATGAACTTAATTTCTGATTCTAATGATTATTTATTTTCTCCATTTTATATATTTCATTTAAAGGTCTTTTCATCTTGAGTTTATTAGGTAATTATCTTGTATCCAACACTGTTGCTTCTCTTGTTACAAGGAATACGTTGAAGAACCTTTCTGTTGGATTACTTCTGCTGTTCTTCCGTATGGTAGCATATACTAATTTAGAGAAATACCAAAAACAGTTGACATTTCTCTTATTTCATTTCACAGATTGATAATCTTAATTTAATCCAACATACTTTCTCAATAGCTTTTCTGCCGTGATCAAGCCTTTTTGTTCTCTTAATTTGCAACCCCTAAAATAAAGATGTCTGCTGGGGCTCCCTTGCGTAACTTGCCTGTGTCAACGGGGTGGGAAAAGTGAGACAAAAGACTGGTCCTTACTCTTCAGATTGTGGATCCTTCATACAGGCCCTTTAAATACTCCATTAACTCACAAGAGAAATGAGGGAATAAATTACATCGAAAACTAATTTGGGTCCTGTTACAACATCAGAACCACTCAGATTCATCTTGCAAGCTCCTTCGAGTCTAAATGGATTTCCACGTTTTTCTGATTATCAGTTCATCTCTGTAGCCCAGAATCACATGTCAGAGCCTCTGCAAGGTCTTCAAATAGTTTATTTTGACCTACTCTTCAGAATGCAGAGCTATTTAACGTTATATTTGATCATCTGACATGGAACCAGAGTGTATTTTTACTTGAGAAGACTTCTTAAAGGAGGTTTGATCTCCTCACAGGTGCGTCAGATCATGAAGAAATGGGCTGACCTGAAATGTGATGGGAAGCGACGCGCCTTGGCCCTCCGGAACCCGAATGGGAACAACCTGAGGAAAAAGAACCTGGGCCCCATAGAGAGGATGGTCCACAAGATCCTCATCATGAGTCCCAGAGGAGGTGAGCAGAGGCAGCAGTGGTGGGGTTCCAACTCTCCATTTATGATTGGCTCTCAGAGATAATATGCATAGTATTAAGTAATGCAGATTTGGCCCCTGGAGCGGTTGGGAACCTGACGACATGTGTTGGTTCTCAGGCGGCGACAGTGATCTGGAGGACGATGAAGATTTTACAAAGCTTTACAGTAAAGACCCGACCCCCAACTCCACCTACTCCTACCTCGGCCTGACGGACAGCTCCCACTCTCTGCCTGGGGGAGCTTCCTTCGACATGTCTCCCCTCTCCTCCCCAGAGAAGGATCTGGATGGTAAGTAGAGCGGGAGAGTGCAACAAAACCGGACAGGAAGTGAGCTCTGAGGAGGAGACAGTGAGGTACATCACATGATTGGAACATGTCTAATCGCTGCTGCTCGATGTCTTGCAGGACCCCCTTTCCACATGTCCTCCGAATTGGACCTGGCTGACGATGGAGGTGATTAACACAGCAGCTGCTGGGGGGGCTCTACATTCCTTTGGATAAGATTATGATAAGGGTTTGTCGTTTCCAGGGCCTTACACTGTGCACATGTGTTGAGAACAACTATTTTATAAGCCTGTCTAAACCAGAATGCCACAAAATTAGGCCCCGCCCACTTTCCGGTGAGAATCCTGCATTAGAGTGAAGCGGAGAATAATGGTTCCTTCACGTCTTAAAGCTCATTATAGAGTCATAAATTGCACCTCAAACAACAAATACATCTAGAGTTAGGGTTTCTTTTCTTCCTCTACAGAAAAAAGGAGAGTAAAAGAAAGGATGTAATTCAGAAATCTCAGTTTCAGTGTAAGCCTGCTGCCTGCTACTCGTCCATCGGCAGACCCACCGGACATCCATCTGCTATTTATTGTCCGTAAATCAAAGCTGTCTCTGCCGTCTGACCAGACATCTGACACCATCTTCATATTTCTGGACTCATTATACCCTTTCGGACCAACAGAGATATAGTTGTCGCTCAGCTGTGTTGAAGTTAAAGTGATTTGATGTTACAGCCTCATTCATTTAAATGTAGAAGAAGGACCCAATCAGATCTGTACAGTGGGATCAGAGAGCTCGAGGGTTCTGACCTAAACACACATCTTTAAAGGTATTACATTTTGTAGGTTGGGCACCACTTCACAATAAGACTACCCTTATAAAGGCTTTACGGATAGTTTGTAATTAATTAGGTTTTGAACACTTTACAAATCATTAATAAGCTTTTATAAAACAAGAGATAAACTACACATCAAGATGGATGGGGGGGCGGAATCAACTCGGTGAACAACAGATACCGAGGATGATGGCTGATGAAGGAAGCTAGGTAGCCAATATAAGGCTTACTCATCTTGCCAAATAGTGAGCCTGTGTTGATGTCTGAAACTATGTTAGAAGTGGTTTATTAATAGTTCTTAATGATTCATAAAGTGTTTACAGCCTAATTATAAACACTTTATGAATCCTTAATAAGGGTAGTCTTATTGAAAAATGGTACCGTAGTTTGTTTTTCAATATGTTTTCATGGATGTCAAGAGGCTGTATGCTCAGCATTTGGTCCTTGTGTAGGCATTCTTTAGTTCTGTTATCCTGCTTCCTTATCTCATCTATAAACGGCTGACTGAGCGCTTTCACAACGTCTCCTTACTCTGGCTGTTAAACTACCGAGCTAATGGTTGGACGACAAGGAGTTTTAACAATGGCCCGTCTTTTGAAAGGACCCAGGAGCAGAATGTTTGTGCTCTGTGAGTCAGAAGGATCACCACGTGCTATAGATTTATAAAACTGTAAAGATTCAAGAGGGGAAACGGTGTGCCTGCACCGAGACAGATATCTGCGTACATGACGCTCTCATGTAAATGATTTCAGTTCTAAAGAGGTACTGCTGTTTATGGAATCACCCCCACCAATGATCACATGAAGAGATTACTATGAGATTTGATTTGATTAATTTCAAACGTGTGAAACAATAATACAAAAAAGTAATAATGAAATGAAACAAGAGAATTTGGATACTGCACAAACGTAATCAGTATCAAAGTGATAAACAAAAAATATGATTAACTTACAAATGATAAATAAACAAATGATCTACCTGATTATACATCATATACAACACTTATTCATCCCACCCCTTCTCCCAGATTACTAAGACTTCATTTTTAGTTTTTTCCCGCTATACTTTATGTATTTTTTGTCTGCTCTCCTGTGGCTTCTTCTTAAGTCTGTTAAATTCAAATGTAAATCATACATTTAAAATAAATCCAAATATTTTGTTACGGTGAAAGTGTAACGTGTTCTCTGGTCTTCTAGAATGTGCCTTGGAATACGAAGAAAACGACGACTCTATGCTCTCCTCCTACCCCTCCTCTCAGCCCCCGCCCTCGGTCTCCCCCACCTCGCTGGACCCCCTGCCCGACAACGCCCTGCTGAGGGTGAAGCCTGTACACACATACTCCCGGAGCAGCCAGAACAACAACAGCACCTCTCAGAACAACACCTCCCCCAAACCTCTCCTGCCTGGACCCTCTTTCTCCGGAGCCTCCACCTCCTCAGTTATCCCTTCGGTGTCCGGATCAGGAACCGCCTCCTCCGCTGCTGTGCCCACCCCGTCGCAGTCACCCATAAGCTCCAATAGGTCCACCTCCCTCCCTGCTCCTTCCTTCTCATTCATCCTCCCTGCTCCTTCTTCATCATTCATCCTCCCTGCTCCTTCATCATTCATCCTCCCTGCTCCTTCCTCCTCATTCGCCCTCCCTCCACCTTCCTCCTCATTCGCCCTCCCTCCCCTTTCCTCCTCATTCTCCCTCCCTCCCCCACCATCCTCTACAGCCAATGTCTCCAACCCTGCGCCCTATATCGCTCCACCTCCCGCCTCCTCTGTTGCTTCTATCGCCCCCTCCTCTTCTAGCTCACGTCCAACTCCTCCCTCCTCTTCCATCCTACCGCCAAACTCCTCCTCCACCTCCACCGCTAATCGTGACCCTCTCCCGGCCGGAGGGCCCCCCCGCAGGACTCATGAGGCCGTGGCCCAGATGGCCTCTCAGGGCCTGCAGCAGCAGCGGGCCAGCAGGATGCTCCTGAGCTCCGTCTCCCAGTCCCTGGAGGTGCTGGCACAGTCGGTGCAGCTGCTGGTGGAGAGCCAGCAGGAGTTTGTGCAGGACTCCCTGCAGCTGCAGCGGGAGACGGTGGACATCCTGAGGGACTTCTCCAACACGGCGCTCACCATGCTGAGAGACAAACCCACGAACCACCCTCCTGCCGCACGCTTCTGAAACAGATGTTACAAAGTACATGGTGCAGATGTTCGGAGGATTGTCTTCTGAGTCCATCCTGTCAGGACTCTGCTCGCTGCTACGGCTGCTGAAAACGGGACAAATGTTTGCCAAAAGGCACAAACATGCAGTTTAAGGTCTCAGGCCGATCTTTATGTGCCTGAATCTTCTCTGGTTTTTCGTTTGTTTTCCACCCTTTAATCCTCTTTTTTTAAAGGTGGCATTTAGAACGGACTGGATTCAACCCGTTCAGTGCACTGGGACACTCGGTTTTACTGAATGAGGGGAGATGAACAGAGCAGGAATGTGTCAGCAGAATAGATGAGTGCTAACCCTTGTTGTGTCTCAATTTGGAAACTCCTCTTAGGACAATGTGAAAACTTTGGACTGTGTAATGTCTCAAATTGCACAACACTGTTCTCCCCTCACCCGAAGTTATGATCCCCGCTGTTTATCAGCTAGCAAATATCGTCTGGGGTAACAAAACAAATGAGTTAAATAGTGAAAAAAACACATGTATAACTTTTATTTACAAAGTGCTGTGTTAACCGGAGCAAACCAAGTAGCCAGGATTTGTGAAAAGTGTCCAGTGTTCTGACCGTAATGAGCGCTCAGTCAGGATACATAGAACACAAATTGAGACGCAGCTCCTGCCTCCCCCCCGCCCAACATCTTAAGGTGTCACACGACTTCATGGCTGATCTTAACCACATCCTGTTTGTGATGCAACAACTTCTGAATAATAATAAAAGCATTTTAACAGTTCCTGTGTGCTAAGCTTTCTGCAGGTCATGAAAAGATTCCACTCAGACACATCCTTGGCTGAAATGACACGTTAACAGGTTTCAAATGGAAGAAATCGTGTTTCTTAGAATGTTAAGATTATTTCTGAATAAGAAAACGGGTCCTATCATGCAGTGGATTAAGGAAAACATTGCTTAAATGACTAATGGAATCATCAAACTGGGACATCCCAATCTCGAGGTTAGTTTACTTGCTGTGTGGTGAAACAGCAGATTTGAGGCAGAAGTATCATGAACTGAAAATTGCCCCATAATCCTGTACTTCAACTTGACCCTATGGCAACTACATGGGTGTCCTCAAGTGTGTTTACATGTTGTACAAACAGCATTTAATAAAGATACGGGTGTTATGTACACAAATAAAACGTCCGTCCGAGCGCAATGTATTTCAGAGGTTGTGCTGCACACCATAGCTATGAAGCTGTACTGTAAAAGGCTCAACAAATGCTGAGAATAAAGATTTACTAAGGTAACTAATATATATAATTGATCATTATAATATGTGTATGTGTTTGAAGAATTTTCTGAATTCATCATCCTTATATTTATCATTGGCCCTTTTTTGGGATAAAACTATATCTCAGAGTATATTACATCATAGACCAAATTACAGTATATGATGTAATATTATAAAAGGTATAGAACATGGACAAACATGTGATCGTATTGTCTAGTCAGAACAAATTTAAAACAGAAAATAAACGTTTAGAAGTTGTCATAAAAAGGTCACAGTGTAGTGTTATAAGGGATGTTGACTCTGCCGTTTTGTTGGCTCAATGGTGTTGAATGCCGAGCTAGAGGGGGGAGACAAAGTGGGACTGGTGTCTTCCAGGTGCAGTTCTTTAAAACACAGTAGAACTGCAAGAAAAATACAACAAAGGTCACAAGACCGGAATCAAACCTGGTGCAATGTGGTTATATGACCTTTGACACCTCGCTGACACTGGTAGGACAGTTAACACATTGATTACACACTGCTTCTGTGTGCTAATGCTGCAGGAAGGATTCCCTAAAACCGGAGGCTAGTTAGCATTTTAGCATTTCTGGGTTCACTCATTGAAGCAAAGTTTTTTGAAGGAATTCTTGGTTGGAAGCATAAAATTAGGTCTGTGGTTAACACAAGCTTACAGGCTGTTCAAGTTTGGTTTAATGAGATGAAATACTTAAGTCAATAGCCTGTGAATATCTGACGCTTTTACATGTCTGGCCATATGAGACTTAGCCGAATTTAGCTTAGCGGCGCTGATATGCACTCATGTGGCCGTGTAGTCTGTCTATAGCATAACATCAGCTTTTCCATTTAGACTTCAACTATTATAAAATTGATGTTAATATGTGGAGATTATCCTGCTGAACAAAACGTGTATGTATCTTAAATGTTTGTTGCCATTTTCAATTTTCCTAAATCCAATGGAAAACCCACATTTTTCTGTCAAAGTAGCTTGTGATGCTAAAACGTCATCACCGCACCACTATGTAGATTTATTTACCAACTGGTCAATAGCGAAACAGTTTTTACATCACTGATGAAGCCAGATTGAAGCCTTTGGAAATATGTGACCTTTATAAAGATCAAATCAGTTTGGGGTCTGTTATCACGCTGGTTCAAACGTTTTGGAGAGCAAAACATTTTATTACTAACACTGGAATAGTTCAATTTGTATATTATTATACAGAAACTAACTGCTTTACAAAAACAAAATGATACAATATCACATGTATGTACAGTGTAGTAAATATACCATCTCAAATTGTACACAAAGTATTTACAATTATCACACATACTGCAATAAAACAAAACTCAGACTATTACTCTACAGACATTAGATTTTGCATAACATCAAATAAAACATGCCACATTTTGAGGTTTTTCATCTTTACAAACCCATGACTGTTTTTAAATTAGTGCAAGTCAACCACTTGTTTAAGAGGTTATGGATACATAATCCTTAATATTTCCATTCACACACAAGTCAAACCACAACCCGGAAATGTTGGAATCTGTGAACACGGCGCTCAAATAAACCAGCCTACAGATTTTTCCTGGTTGTCTTGTTAAAGGTACAGTCGCTGATTCTGTAATTCAAGGTTTGTTTCAGAGGAAAATCAGTGAGTGTAGCTTTAAGAACAGTTAGACGGTGAGAAGAGACGATGGATTGAGCTTAACGATGAGACAGTTCTATGGAATCTGACACTGAGATCTGGACAAAAATGAACCATCACAATCTCTGCGGGTCGGATTTTAGATCCTAAACCTGAATTTAGACCTTAATCCTGAATTTTTAGATCCTAATCATGAACTTTAATTGCTAATCTCGAATTGTGTTCCTAATCGTACATTTTCTTCCCAATCCGGATCTTCGTTTCTGATCCTGGATTTAAAATTCTAATACTGTATTATAGATCCTAATCCTGAATTTAAAATTCTAATACTGTATTATAGATCCTAATCCTGAATTTAAAATTCTAATACTGAATCACAGATCCTAATCCTGAATAAAAAATTCTAATACTGAATTATAGATCCTAATCCTGACCCAATCTGGACCTTCATGGTCTCTTTGTGCCAATTCATCACGGCTCCAAACATCTTGCATCAGAGAACGTTAACAACGTAAAGGTGATAAAACTTCATGCTTGATTCTGGACTAGGGTTAGGCCTATTTACATGAGGGGGGGACGGGACTAATGTTTAATTAAATAAAGCTTTGGCCAGTCAGCACAGTCCAGCTCTTTTACGTTCAAAGTTAAAAAGATAGTTTGGAAACATTTTATACAAATAAAATGTTGATGTGTCATTTTTTTGGGGCTTTCTTAAGTGTCAGTATGCTTTAAACCAGGCGCTAGTTGATGATTGGTTGTTTGCAGACGATGGACCAATTTATCTGATAAACCGGAACCTGGATTAATGAACTCAGTTCTTGGTTGTTACTTGTATTATTCCCTTTATGTCATTCTTTGAGATTGAATTACCATTTATAAGGCTGTCTCTAATCAAAATGTCCCTTTCCGTCGGGTTTACCTAATGTGTTTACTGAATGGAGAGGACAAAAAGAACGTCCCGACGACTACAATACAAGAAAAACTAAATCAGTAGTGAACTGATCGACGAATGTTTCCATGAAGTACCATGAACACTGAGAATGGTGAGAAACAATGTCCGACGAATGAAGTTACACTTTTTCTACAACTGTTGCCATGCATAGATGTTAGGGCGGGACAGAGGAGCTGTGGGTGGAGCACTGATCTACGCAATCCCTTTCTACATCGTTCAACCTAACCCTAACCCTAAAAAACATGTGACTTTTTCCATGTTGTGCCACTGGTTCACAAACACCATGACTGCTGTTGGCTTTATTGTGGCATGGTAATGCAGATTGAACCCTTAGGGATTAACAAATAGTGTGAGCCGAACAGTTTAGTTTGCTGAAAGACGGCATATCTTCAAAAGATGGCCGATGGTGTCCGCTATGCACATGTAGGCGCTGGGTTCTCGAGCCTTTGTTTTGTCAGTTTGTTACCATTAGCGATTATAAGCTAAGAGGATGGTGTTCTCCGAAGTGGATTAGCTAGCAAGTTTAAACTCACTGAAAGAAGTTTTGAGAAATCTATACACTATCTAAAACACTACACCGTGCTGATTTACAGATCGAGTGGAAACTATATCTTTCTTGAGACAGCATTCTTCAAATGCGCCCAGAAATGTGCAGAACAGGCGTGTGGGACTGAGGCATTGGCAACCTGCGTTATTATTACTGAACCTCTTTAAAGGACAAACCTCACTCTGAGGAACTTCATCCGTGCCACCTATAGGGTGGAGCAAGGTGGAGGCGCTCTGGAGTCAGCGTTTCTGTCAGCGTTTCTGTCAGCATTTACATCTTTCCCATTATTTTAGAAGATTGTAAAGATTCGAGAAATCTGCCTCAGCTTTCAGCTCCAGCACGAAGTAAAAGATGACGTACAGAGAGCTGGCACCAAATGTTTTGATATTCTTTGATCGTGATGAGTTTTGAGAAGGTTTACTTTATTTTTAGTGTGACTGGAAAGAGTAGTTTGTAAAAACAAGGGTAACTTATTAGCTTTTTTCCTCACAGTCTCCATGCTGTTTTGACAGGAACAGGAAAGGGTTGAATTGGCTTTAGTCATTAAATAATAAAACATCATTATAGAACACATTGTGATTAAAAAACAACAACAATTGTGACAATTTCCGATAATACGTAGTCCTGACAAACTGTGTCAAAGCCTGGTAGGCTAAATGTTTCCTTTGAAGAGCCCACAGGACGGTGTGTGTGTGTGTGTGTGTGTGTGTTTGTGTGATTGGATCAAACGTCACTGTGTCCACTGCCTCTTTTTCTATTGAAATAGTCATAGGAGGTAACCAACAGCAGCTAACATTCGGTGTTACCGGGCAGATTAGGAGTTCATATTGCACCGTGCTGACACTGATGTACAAATAAAACAAAGTGTGTGGTTGACAAAGGAGATTCAGAGTGGAGGATTATTGCCTATTACACAATTTTCCTTGTCACTGTGTAAACAAATTAAAACGCTATGCGGCTGAAAACACACTTCGTACTTAAAAAAAAAAAACAACTGACATTTAACAGCTACATAAAAAAACGACGCGCACGAAAACGAACAAAAAAAAAGCTCGGAGCTATTTACACACTTACATTTCCCCCTAGTGTTTTTGCGATCTTCTCGTTCATAAGTGTTTGAAAAGAAGATTTTTGGAAAGTGTAGCGCTATCTAGCTGTACAGGATAAATACTTTCAGGCAACAGGGTATATGGATGATTGTATATTTGACGATCGTTTGGAGGCCCGTCGTGATGCGGCTCGCGTGGTGATATGGACGGCTCGCCTCCATAATTAGTACCTGTTCTTTGTCTTTCACTTTTACTTTACAAATTGTACACATTGAAAAACCCTGACAAAGGCACACCATGGAGAAAAACATCAACATCTAAATTAGCACTAAGGACTAGTTATACATAATCTGTCTATGTAAAATATGTACACGACTGGGAGAGGTGGGCCCAGGTGTCCGAGTAGGCCCCCCCCCCCTTCTACTGTTGCTGTCATTTGGTCCCTCTCACTGACACAGGAGTGTTTAGTCACAAGGAAGGCCAAAGGACGGATCCAACTTTAGCGTAAAGACAAGTTTCACTTCCTGTTTCCTCCCTGTCCAAGCTGAACCTGCTTTCCCGTCAGGCTCGGGGGGACATTTTCCCCCCAAAAAAGTTTCACAGGAGTGAACTCCACCCGACTCTAACCTGCTGCTGAATATCTGTGAAGACAACATCCGCTCCAGAGAACAGGAACTACTCCGACGAAAAGCTTCTCCTCCACCGTGCGCAAATCAAACTAATCTCAAGCAGCACGAAATGTGTTAGTGTTCCTCCTCCATGCCCAACTGAAGAGTTCTCACGCCAGGGGAAACAACCGTTAAGAAGGAGGAGGGAATAAACAGAGTAAGAAGTGGAGTGCAGCGTGAGCCCCGGCGGGCTGGAGGAGGAGGAGGAGGAGGGCGGGTCGATCTCCGGCCGATCACACGATCTTCTTGATGCTGGGTCTCTTGAAGCTGCCCGCGCTGCGCTGCTTCTGTACCTGACTGGCCGATCCGTGGCGAGTACGCCCACCGCTGGAGAGGGCGGAGCTGGGGGACAGTTGGACGTTCTCCTTATCCACACCTGGAGGGGCACAGGGGGTTAGGATAGAGCAGAACAGTCTCTATAATTTGGATTTTTTAAAGCAGTTAGTTTAATGTTGTACAAATTAGCAGGTCCAGTAGCATTGGTTGATAGAGAGTCAGAGTGTGTGTGTTACCTGGGGAGTGCTGCGAGGTGGCCAGTGAGGTCATGGAGTTGGACAGGTTGAGGTTGGCAGTGATGCTGAGCTGGCTCTGGCTGGTGGGGGGGTAGGGGGAGGTGGGCGTCCTCAGCTGCTCCTCCCCCCGCTCCTCGTCCGCCGCCGGCAGGTAGCTGTCGATCAGCGCCTCCAGGAACTTCACGATCAGCTCGGCGTAGTCCGGTATCTGTGTTTGCTGAGGGGGGGGGAGGGAACACTGTTAAACTCACTGACCGTTCGAAGGCCTGGGCACAGTGTCTGACACACACACACACACACACACACACACACACACACACACACACACACACACACACACACACACACACACACACACACACACACACACACACACACACACACACACACACACACACACACACACACACACACACACACACACACACACACACACACACACACACACACACACACACACACACACACACGGCTGGAATTAAGTGTGCCATACATGTTTTAAATATTCCTAGTAGGGCTGCACGATATCGAAAAAAGAACTTAGTGAGATTTATTTTGAAAAAGAATAAGGACCCTTTGTCTTGTTTCGTCCTATAAGCTTGCTGAATGTAGACTTCAAGCTACTGTCTAAACTCTTAGCTTTGCGCCTTGAGTCTACACTTCCTCTGTTATCTCCCCCTGATCAAACGGGTTTCATTAAAAATCGACACTCTTTTTGAAATTTAAGATGGTTGTTTAATACAATTTATAACCCATCTTCTTCTACTGCTCCAGAAGCATTAATATCCCTGGACGCAGAGAAGGCTTTTGACCGTGTAGAGTGGGGCTATCTCTTTTACTCCTAAGACAAATTCGGCTTTGGGAAAAAGTTTACGACTTGGATTAAACTGCTTTACTCCTCGCCTCAGGCCTCCGTTAGAACTAATAACAATCTATCAGACTATTTTCCACTTCATAGGTCCACCAGACAGGGTTGCCCTTTGAGCCCTTTGCTTTTCGCCCTCGCTATTGAGCCCCTCGCCATTGCGCTTCGCTCTAACCCCCTCATTACTGGGATAACCAGAAATGGTGCAGAACAGAGGGTCTCTCTTTATGCGGACGACCTTCTTCTGTATCTCTCGAACTTGTCTGTTTCCATCCCTGCTGCACTTACCACGCTGGACTCATTCAGTTTCATATCAGGATATAAACTAAATCTAGGTAAAAGTGAATTACTCCCTCTTAACACAACGGCTCGTAAATATCCTTTACATAACTTCCCAATTAAATCTATCTATTCAAAGCTTTACATATCTTGGAATACAAGTTACTAGCACATTTAAAAGTCTCTTTAAGGCCAATTTTACACCCTGTTTATAACGTATGCAACAAGACTTTGAATGCTGGTCACAGCTCCCTTTAAATTTGGCCACTCGGTGAAAATGAATACTCTCCCTAAATCTATTTCGGTGTATACCTATATTTCTTCCTCACGCGTTTTTTCAAAAAATGCATAGCTTAATTTTTGAGTTTATTTGGAACAAAAAAAAACCTAGACTTCGTAAAGACTTTCTACAAAGGCCAAAGCCTCTTGGAGGAATGGCCTTGCCAAACTTTAGATTTCACTATTCTGCTTCCAACCTAACAATCTTACGGTATTGGCTTAGGTCCAATACATTTCATCCTCACCCCGCTTGGCTGGCTATGGAGGCTTTTTCCTCTAAGCCTGTGTCAATTCTCGGCAGCTCTGCAAAAATTCATTCAAACATATTTTCACACATTTTCCCCTAACCAAATATTACCCTTAATGCGATTTGGATATTGTAATCCATTTTGCGATATGAAAATATTTATAATAATTGTGGACCTCTAATGTTTAGTACACTGTATTTTAATTCTGTTCATTTACATTTAACTTATCATTTTTTTTATGTATTCCACATTTTTGAGGTAATACTGGATTCTGTAATAATCGAAAACTCAGATTCAAACTATGTTCAGCCTCTCTGCTAGTGCTCTCTCTCTCTGTGTGTGTGTGTGTGTGTGTGTGTGTGTGTGTGTGTGTGTGTGTGTGGTATATCACCCCAACAATTGGCAGGGTGGTTGCGCTACAGTAATTGCTTAGTAAGGGGGATTTCTCCTGCGTGGCAGCCAAGGACGCCTCAGGAAAAAAAATTAAATAAATAAAAGACAGAAGCAAAAGAATGATTCCTACCTTAGAGAAGGGTCCGGCAAACCTCCAAAGTCCATTAAAGCCGAAGCCTGTGAAATGAAAAGGGGAGAGAAGGGGGAGGAGGGGAGAGAAGGGGGAGGAGAGGAGACAGGGTGAGCACATTAACGGTCACAGTTTTAGGTCACTTCCTGTTTGAGTCAAAAAACCTTTCCAGCGTTTCACTACACTGCCCTTTTCAGAATAAAGGCACTCATACTGAGAGTGAAATGTGAAATTTCAGCATGTATTACTCTGTAAGTAGGACGGCTGGTACTGGGGGGGGCGACTCCTCGTGGTAGACCACGCTCTGGACGATGCCGTGGACAGGGTTCAGGAGGTTGGTGTCCTGGCACATAGACAGCACCGTGTTGATCTTGGAGTCCAGTAGGTTGTGACTGAGGAGGACAGACACACACACACACACACACACACACACACACACACACACACACACACACACACACTAGTGTCACGTCTCTATAAACGCAGACACCAGGTACATATATATATATATATGTATGCATGAGCACGGGTGAGCAGCTTGGACACAATTAGACCTATACCTGTTCTAACAGCATGAGTATTTTTAGATTTGTGTGGTCTACTGGTAGTTATACTTGTGTCTCATGTTTATTTTTTACATCTAAAAAGGAGCCTCAATGTTTCTATCAATCAACACTTGAGCAGCAGCCTTTATGCAATTACTAAAAACTCCACACTTTCTGAATTTCTATATTGATTCTGAACCAAACACTCGAACCTTGGTTTGACACAAAGAGGTAGTTGTGGACCGGATCAAAAGCTCACTCATAGTCCAGTTCCCTTTTAGTGTTAAAACATTTGTATGAAGTTAGAAAATATAGACCTATTACAGAACGTTATACCAGGCCAGCGTCAAGCTTCTCAAGTGGCAGTAAAGGTTCCTGGTTGTTAGCTCCTTAAGAGCTGAGTAAAGACGCCTATCTTGCTTCTAAACAGCTGGATGAATGGGGTTAGCCCAGCTCCAGAAAAGTAAACGAACGAGAGGATACAAGAGGACTCGAGAGCCCGTCTACGAACTGATAAACGTTGAGTGGAGTAACAGCAGAGTTTTGGACAATAGGACGTAGTTATGTCGTGTACAGTGGTTGGGACTGGTCTAACATTATACAGTCTTCCAAACCTGATCCAGACTGAAGTGGACAATAAAAGAGTCACAGAGCGAGAGCACCAACGCGGGCAGAAGCATGACCAGAGCTCTTACAGAGTCCACGTGGGTCCTGATCTGACTAAAGATGTTGTGGCCATTTGTATGTTTTTGTTGTTGTTTGTGAGCACTGGATGGGGCAAAGGGTAATTAGGTGATCTCACTGGCGCAGGTGCGGGTGTTTCAGACTGGGAAGAGCAACAGTTTTTTGACCGTGTAGCCGGCACACGCTGTTTTTCTTTAGAAATAAAATGGTATTGAAAGCTAAAAACGTTGTTGCTAAGGGATCCAACACGCGACCAATTATTTTACCCAGTTTAGCCAGTCCCTCTGTGATATTGAGTGGCAATGGTCACCACAGATGTATTTAACTCACAGCCCGGTTTGGTTTCAGTTCCCAAGAACCTGTGACAACCTCTACATTAAACTCTTAAAAGAACAACCTCCCCAAAAAAATCCAACTCATCATTCAGAATACAACCTGACCTGGAGAAATGTGATCCGTTGGCTACTTACACGACTGGGAACACCTTTGGGAAGACGACGCTAGCTTCGGCCAAGTACTCATACAGAATTCTCTGGTCGAAGTCATCAGTGGTGTATTTGACCTGGGTGGCCTGGGGGGGGGGGGGGTCACAGAACAGTCAGTGATGGACAGGTGAAAATCATTCGAGACACAATCACTGTCCTCCACGTGTCCTCACCAGCACGGTAAGCAGCAGAGCCTGGATCTTTGGGTCGGTCAGCACCTCCTCGTCCAGCAGCACGTTGGACTCTGATACAGACACCTTGCGGAGGTGGGAGTTCGCAATTCTTGCCGTCTCTGGAAAAAAAAACATGGATTTATAATGTCTGCTCACACAAACTGTATCAAAGGAAGAAGGGAACGGCAGGATTGCACGCTCACCTATCTCGTAGTCGTTCTCTGCCACACGCCTCATCTTGGGAGGGGTGGTCATACCCGACTCCATCTCTGGTCTCTTTGGTGCTTTAGAGTCTGATATGAGATGATCGAAGCTCTTCCTGGTGCCTGGTAGACAAACACAGGTACATTTACAATCTCCATCTTTGTTTTTATTTCTCTTTAGGAGAGATCAACATTACAGGACTACAGGAAGTCATACCCAGGAGCTTTTTTGTGTTGGCCTGCGAGGGCTGACCCATGTCCAGGCTCATGGACTTGCGAGTCCGGGGGCTGATCTGTCCCACTGTCGGGTAGTGATGGGCCGACAGGTAGCGCTCTGAAACCTGGGGGGACGTCCATGGCTGGGTCTCGCGCAGAGTTCTGAGGAAAATGTACCAAAATTCATGGAACAGAACGGAACCTGACAACTAGTTGGGGGTCGCATTATGCCCGTTTCAGGTTCATAATTCCATATTTTTAAAGGAACTGTTTACATGCTTTCCTCATTCTGTCTGTGAATATACCTTTATTCAATGTCTGTCTGTAAGCCCATAAAAAGCCCAATTAGGTCTGATCCGATTGCGAAAAATAGATGTAAATTATATTTATTTTAATAAGCCTGCAAGGAAGGGAAGCAAATCTGAATGGGTTGTTGAATCTCATGTTTGAGAGAGCCCACAAAAGGGAACTTGATAGTCACTTCAGACACCATAATGTATGTGCATGTTATTCACAAGCACTGAAAAGGTAGTTAATAAAAAGGATATGTGGCCTGTCAAAAATGAACTATAACTAAAATGGATAATAAAAAAACAATACCCACAGGAAAAGTTTAGTAAAACCGAAGGAAAGGGTTAGGGTAACCTGCATTTTAAAGTGAGTTTGTTTCTTATGCCTCTTTTATACTAAAGCAGTTCCAGGGCCTGTTCTGGGCTAGAGCCTGATTAAGCTCTTGGTTCTTCCCGTTTTCACCGCAGCTGGGCCGGCTCTAAGCACCGAAAACCGGTTATTAGCTGGCTCCACTCGGCTGTCCGGCAAGAACCAAGAATCAATACGTCACAATTAAGTCAGAGGGGGTGAGATTAACCTGACAAGTAGTCAAGATAGTTAGACTAGCTACGGCTCCTAAGCTAAAGTCACCCATTTTATACTAGAGAAACTTTAATAACAGCGTTGTAATGCCAAACAGCATGAATTCAGACTGAAACACATTCACTTTTGGGAAGCGGGGGTATGCATCAGCTGCTTGTGTGATAGTCTGGGCGGTGGAAACACAACTGGGGCTAAAAAGAAGAACCAGTTCTGAGCTGTTCTGCTCACCTGCAGCTGGGATCATTGATGTGACTTGAATACGTTTCCATGGGTACCGGGTCCATGGAGAGGTCAGAAATCAGGAGGGACTTCCTGTGTTTGAGGCTGCAGCGACTCCGGACCTCCTCAGATACAGTGAGCAGGGCTGCAGCGAGGGGACATGATGGGGATCAACAGGCAACCAAACATCAAAACCAAAAATGTGGTTCTAGGGTAAACTTTTATTCATGTTTCTTCCATGACATTATATTTGTGCTATGGATATGAGCAGTATAGTGTTGGAAATGGTGTGAATGTCTCCTAGTGTGTCACGTACCAGCCAGATAGGCCACGCTCTGGGTGTTAACCTCAAACTTGTCACATTTCAGATGCTTGCTGATCAGGGCGAGAAGAGTGTGCAGGATTCTCACTGTCCTCGCTACTGTGGTGGCGGAAGGGTGTCTGTAGCCTAGAGACACAAGCCAGACACACACAGGCAGTCATCAACAACACACTGATCCAAACCTCTTTGGCAGAGACCTTTATATTAAACCAAAGCTGTCAGCGGAAGCTTTCTCTTTACCTTTGAGTAGGTGGCCCACCAGTGCAAAGTTGAAGTTGGCACTGAAGTTGAGGCCCACAAAGTGATCCATCTGCTTACAGTGCCATTCTAAAGGACGCCGGATCTCCATGAACACTTCCTCTGGACTCTGGAGGGACACAATAAGAGGAGAGGAGAATGAGGATGCTGCATTTGCTCACGTACAAAAAGAAAATTCAGTCAGTGCTCAACGCGCTTTTCATGTTTTTCTCACATGGACTGAAACATCAGGGGTCGCTCCAAAAATAGAGATGCCATATTTAGTATCCCCAAGGAGTAGAAACACACCTACACCACAGCAATGCACCCTTTATGCTGTGTCCTTCTTGTAGCTTTGGGACTCCCCGATCCCTGTCTGGTTTATCTTCTCCTGAATTTAGGGCCGAAACTAATATCTTCAAAGCATGGGGTCAAGACTGTTTTGAGGCAGCAGCTGCAGACCTGAATGAACTCACTGTGACCTCTGACATCAGTTTTTGTGACAAAATGCGTGTGGCGACTTGAGCTACTGCAAATTATGGTGGTCAAAAATCCAATAATCAACCCTATTCCAACGTTTGTATACAGTTCAAACATGATTTTGACTCACTGGGCCCTGTGATTTCTACAGTGCAAATGTAGAAAGATAGCAAGTACTAGTCACAAATCATTTCAATGGTTCAGATCTTGTGCAATAAATGTCAATGTTCAATATATGGAGACTTCTCCTGCAACACTGTGCAATAATCACCATCATCTTCATCATCAAGCATCCTTTTTATAATGTGTCAACACCTTACATTACACTAAGTTCTGAAGTCGCTGCTCATCATTTTTGAGCCATGAACGTGTACGTACTTACCTACTTTATTCTAGTACAACTAATGCGTGCTTTTCTTCTATATATTTATGTTAGCTTATTCTGTGTTATTGCATGCCCTTTTTTTACCTGCTATTCCACTTTCGCTGTAACAAATGTACATTTCCCCGCTGTGAGACTAATAAAGGATTTCTGATTCTGATGCATTACCGGTTTGATCTCAAGTGCACAACTGATATCAGCGTGTTTTGTTTACATGATGTAACAGAGGCATATTCAGGTTTGTTTACTGTGGTCGAGTGTTTGCGATCACTTACGGTTGATGCTGAATGATTCCTTGTTCAGTTTGATCTAATATCTCAGTTAATTTTCAATTTATGAAACTGGCCGACTGTCTGGGCTAGTTTTTCAAGTTGCTCCATTTTATAATGACATAAAATAAAAAATAGAACCAAAATATTTATATACACATTATAAAAAAGTAAAATGTCCAATAAAATATAAAAGAAATTAAAAGAAAAGAAAAAATACATAAACATATATAATAGTAAAAAATACAATGACTAAAAATAAACAAACAAAATAACTTAAAGTAAAAATGTCACTAAAAACACATACAGTTCAAAACTAAATAAATACAACAATTAAATTAACAAAAATACTTTTATACACATTATAAAAAAGAAAAATGTCCAGAAAAATATAAAAAACATTTAAATATAATAGAAGAAAAAAATATTATAAATAATACAAAAACATAATAAATAAATAACCAAAATAAATTAAAGGTGCCATAGAAAGCATCTATCTGGTATTTTGAATTGTTCTCTGATGTCTACAAAGAAGATATATAACTTTGGTTGATCCAAAAAATGTCTAGATGTGGTTTTACAGGCCCATTTACAACCCTCTGATTTGGTCCTAGAATGAAACAAGCTGAAATGCCTTATTTGGGGCTCATTTAAATAATTATGACGAGCTCTGCTCTGATTGGCTGGTTTACAAGGAGCAATCCATGGCTGCCTCAGAAGTAAGTGAAGTTTGCGAAACTGTGAGAGATGAACCACGGATGCTATTGGCATCCAACCTTACATGTTAGCCTTTATCGGAGGAGGGAACCGATGAATTTGAAGAACAGCCAGTTCCAGCAGCTGGTGTATGCAAATGTTGGGGCTGGACTACCGTGTGTGACATCACACACAGGGATTGTTGTAATTCGACCGTTTTACCGCTGTGCTGCATATTCATGATTTGCACGTGAAGGAGGAAACGATGGTGTTTGAGGTTCACGGTATGTCAGTTCAATGTACCGAACTGTCCTTATTCAACTATGCCAAGGTTAATACAGTTTTACATTCTATGGCACCTTTAAAGTAAAAATGTCCACTTAGTGCTACAATTTACATCATGTATATTGCAATCGACTTTTGTCGTCGACCAATAGTCTTCAATTCAGGCGATTGGTCGACTAATCGCGGCACCTTTATGATATATTATGGTTATTAATATTATTCATTTATATGTTCTCCCAAAATCAGTTCATAAGTGTAAAATAAAACTGTAATAGTGTGTGTGTGTGTGTGTGTGTGTGTGTGTGTGTGTGTGTGTGTGTGTGTGTGTGTGTTACCTTGTCGTTGAAGACACGCATAGTGTCCAGAGTGTGGAGGTTCTGCTCCATCAGGGCGGTGCCGGCAGAGTACAGGTTGACTTCATCCAACTGCAGCACAGCTACGGCCACCCAGAACAGAGCTTTGTGCATGGGAGACTCCTACGAAAACACACAGGGGGGTAGTTGGTATATTGATGTCTTGATAATTTATTAGCTTAGCATAGATGTTACACAGCTGAAACCTTGGTTCCACCTTACTGTGAATAATTAATGTGACTGCTTCGGAGTGGGGTCCCACAATCTAACCACAACCTTTGCTAAACTGCTACACATAGACTCTGGACTTCCTGTGGTGCCTTTTTCACCTTCAATTCAAAACGTTATAAGTATTGAAATAGAGTTGGCACTTTGTGCTGTGGTTGGGTGCGTACCTTGCTTAGAAGAGGCTGCAGCTTGGTCAGAGCGATGACTGTGGCCTCTATTAATACTTGGCTGTTGTAATTGTCCGGCCCCTTCAGACAGCTTTCCAGACCCTGTGACGAGGAGAGAATTGAAAGAAAAGACATAGACATAGAAAAGTCATAAAACAAGTAAAATTGGTATTTTGTTGTGATAATAACTGGGTCATTCCAGAATTGGAGGACATTTAGACCATAGATCAAAACTTTTTCAAAATGAATCCTTTATTTTCTATTTTTCTGTTATGTATTTTATACAAACAGGCATCACAAAAAATTTAGCCAGCTCAGCTACAATGGTACACTTTTTATACAGCTTTGAAATCAATAGAAATCTATTTAAAATAAACAAAAAAAGGAATTTATAATCTGGGAACATTTAAAAACATGTAGATTGTGCTACATTATAAATAAACATTTCATTTTTACAAAGGATAATAAATTGTGCTACAGGAAATGCAACCCTGTTACTGTAACTACTATTGATTGATTGATTGAATTATAGTAACAGGGTTTCAAATCAATGCTAATTTTAGCTTCAGCATTTAGGAATTCATGCTAGCTGCAGAATGTAATGCTAATTTCAAAGCAACTTAGTTATTTACCTAAAGAAAGATAACTTTGAATTGAATGTGTCTTATTGTGATAATGTGAGTAACAGGGTTGAGCGGGTAATGGTGCCACACTTGTTATAGATTGAAAGAACACGATGAATATGAAAAATAAAAGAGAGGACTCAGCTTTGGTTTACCCATGGCAGTAGCACATGGCTTGATCATGTTATTTCCTCTGTGTCATGTAACTGCAGTTTTTTTAACTTCCTCTGCCAAGGTTTATAGGTTTGGGTAACAGGGTTGCGAGCATATTTAGGGACACACTTTCTGTTTAAATCTACTGGTATTTAAAATAGGTTTGTGATTTGATAAACTGCTATTAACACAAACATAGCAAAAAATGAAGTAAAAAGTCTAATTTAAATGTTGTGTAAGACATGAAAATTGGTCACCAAGAAGTAGGGACAAGAGAAAAATGCCCTTTAGAGGGTGTTTTAACAGCTATGTGATATATTTAAATAATATTTTGAAACCACTGTCTACAACTGTATTTACATTTCGCCTAGGGACAAGTATATTTAACACAAGTGCATGTTTTAGCATTTTGGGCATGGGTTATTTATAATTTTACAGGTGGGACAGATAATATCCTCCAATTCTGGAACTATCTATCTGCAAATACAAACTACTCCATCATAGTTTACATCTTTGATCTTATGGTATCTTACTTGTTTTTTCACAATAACGTCAATGTCAATGTACTTTATTTGTATTGTTTAGTATTGTTTGGGGCCTTAGGATTTTGGTGCCAGCTGAACAAATAGTTGGTGCCAGAGTTAAACATGAAAAATTGTTCGCACTCTGTTCCGAAAACGCCCTGGAACCGCCTTGATGGAAAAGGGACAAGATGCGCGCTCTCACCCGGTCGATGCTGAGCAGAGGGCTGGCCTTGCTGAGGATCCGGATGATCTGCTTGATCTGGCCGTGGCTCACCCTCTTACTGATGCAGCCGAACACCACCAATGCTCTGGGCTGGAGGGAGGGGTTGTACTGGAATGCGAACCTGGAATCCAAACACAGGCATTTGTTAAAACCTGCATGACTTATTATTACTGTTGAAATAAAAATAGAGGAGGTGCATACTTCTGTGCCAGCTCTGTCCACTGGTCTAACCACTTGCAAGCTGGGATGTCCCTCATACAAGCCTGGGGGAGGACAAACACAGAGGATAAGAATGAGAGAAACTGAGATGAAGCAATCCTTTGACTATATTATGAATCTGAATAAACTGTTTGCAAAATCTTGGATCTTTGGCTTCTCATTCCTGGAATAAATGCATTTGTGGGACAGTGGAGTGACAAAAGACTGACCTCCATGATCTCCAGCAGGGCCTCTGTGACGGTCTCCAGGGAGGACAGGGCGAAGGTCTCCCTCTCGTAGGAGCCCGGAGAGAAGGAGCGGTCTCTGTAGCTGGAGCGGAAGGCGATGACGGCGGCGGACTTGACTTTGCTGATGCCGAATAGCAGGTAGAACTTGGGCAGGGAGAACTCGGTCAGGCTCAGCCTCAACACCTGCTTCGTCTCCTCTGAAATCACAAAACATAACAACATAATTAACCCTGCCTCGAAAGCCCTTACTTTGCTCTCATGTCACACTGTTCACATGCACTGCAACACTGTTCAATTCAACAAAATATCTGTATTTTGTCTGAAGTGTAAGTCTGGGTAAGTTAGCATCTTACGACTGATAAAAACCTTTTTTTTTTTACTGACGATGCCATTATAAGTCGAAATGTTAATTATTATTAGGAGTAAAATGTACTACGTATGTCAAGTAGTTACGAATTTGTTAAGGATTGACAAATCATTGGAAACCAAATAAAAACATGACACAATATAGATTTTCATGTGTGTAAAATCCATAAGAATAACAATTTACTAGTCTTTGGTTATCATAATCATAAGAATATAAAATGTTTGATTGTATGCATCAACGGGGTGTTAATAAAAACTGTACGGATCGAATCACAATGAAACTGTCATTGTCAATAAGATCGGCAGTTTCAACCCAGCTCCTTCAGTTTACATGTCCTTTGAAAGTCAGTGAAGCCCAAATTGCTCCCATCAGTGTGTGTGTGTGTGTGTGTGTGTGTGTGTGTGTGTGTGTGTGTGTGTGTGTGTGTGTGTGTTATGCAGAGGTGTTAGAACTACTCAGGTCTTGTCACAGTAAAAGTCCTGCATTCAAAATGTTCCTCCAGTGAAAGTAGAAAGTACTCTCATCTAAATGTACTTAAAGTAGAGACAGTAAAAGTAGTCATTGTTTGATTGGTCCATTTCAGAATAATATCTCTGATATGTTTTATAATTATTGATCATTAAAGTGTTCTCAGAGCTGGTAAAGGTGCAGCTAGTTTGAATGGCTTTGTATACTGCAGGGTAGCTGCTGAATTTACTCCAGGTGAACTACAGTCTGATTTAAGGGCTGATCGTATTTACCATCATTAATCCAGATCTGTAAAGTAACTAAAGGGATTAAATAAATGTAAAGGAGTAAAAGTACACCTTTTACCTCTGAACTGTGGTGGAGTAGAAGTCGAAAGTAGCAGAGAATTGAAATAGTACAAGTACCTCAAAATGTACTTACTTCTTAATACACTGCTACTTAAATGTCTTAATGTTTTTGTTAGTCTAGTCTCTCTTTGTCTCGTCATATCTGCACTGCCGTTGTCCCGCTGTGAATCCCCGGCTGTGGGATGGATAAATGCATTCTGATTTATTATTGATGATCAGTGTTATCCTCACTGCAACTTCAGGCTGCCGGCCAAATCACAGAGCTACAGTCGGTCCTCACCGCTGAAATTGAGCTGGGAGCAGGTGCAGAGGGAGTGGATGATGTTGATGACCAAACCGTGGGTGGAGGCCCTCAGAGAGAGCGGCCCCGTGGCTACGAGCAGGGTCACCACATGGAATAGGTAGGGCAGGTGGGCCGCCACATCCAGAGAGTTGTTGAAGGACAGCATGAGCATGTAGCGCGCCAGGATGGCGATGTCGTCCCACATCAGGTGCTGCTCCAGCGTGGGCGTCGGCGACAGGCACGTCTTGTCGATGATCTTACACATCCGACCAATCACCTACCACGAAGAATAATTCCAACATTGAAACATTGCAGATAAACTTTCCATTTCAACTTCATAATAATAATAATGCCTGGTGGGAAAATAAAAATCCAGCGCCCTATAGTTTAGCCTTCCGTTATATCAGGGCTCTTTAATGCTTTCAGATTAAGAACGCCCCATTGAAAGAAAGTTGGAGCAGGGTCCCCCTTCCCAAAAGTGTATACAATTGGGTTTAATATTGAACTGGTCCTACGCTATTGTGTTGTGCGGCCAAGTACTATGTATAAACATAAATGTGTATGTTGCATGAAATACTAAGCCGTTAAAATAGTAACCATAGCAGCTAGGTGTTAGCAGCTAGGTGTTAGCAGCTAGGTATTTATATTACATAATAATAATAACAACAATACATGTATTCTGCTCAAAGTCAATTTAAAGAAATAATAATGAAAAGACAACAACTAAATAAAGTCTGCTATTTTTCAATAGCAGACGCTGCTAGAGGCAGAAGACTGTGGCAAAGGACACTGATCAAGGGACTATAGTTGAGTCTTGTCAATCTGCAGAAACAGCTGTATGTTGTTGTTGGGATCAATTTAATGTCAGCAGTTTTGCCATCAGAAAACAAAGTGGAATACATCTTGAATATTTATTTGCATTTTTGCTGAGAGCGTAAACTTTGGATTCATGAAACGGTCCCCAGTAAAGAAGAACTAGGATCACTTTTAATCAATCAAGTCAAGTTTAAATTAATATGTTCTGTGTCAAGTTAATGATTTATTTAGTAAGTAGCCATTTAATAAGCGGGACTAAAAGATGATCATCCCGTAAGAGTTCAATGCAACCAATACTCTCTACTCAAAACTGTAAGTACAGTTTATGACACAGACTGATTAAATAGACTCTGAAGCAGTCCACAGTGCAGAGCCACGGTTTACACTGTGCATGTATTTCTGGATATGGAGATGATGCATATAAAAATATGGCTTTGGTTGTAACTAATTACAACATGGCATATATTCAACTCTTGGGTGACACAGAGTTCAAGAGCAGCAGACAAGGCCTCATTGTGCTCAGTAAGCTGTCCTGCCATGACATCAGACAGTCATCACAAGTATCACACCAGCATAAAAAGTCATGTATAATCCCTACACTTTTCAAATTGAAGTTCCTAAATTCAGCACTAAATCTTTGGTAAAACAACTCAAAATCACAGAGGGGAGCTGCACTTTCACTTCAACACTGAGTGGCTTTTCTTCCTCAAAACTCATCACAATGGTCGCTATTCAGTGCCGGGCTGGAGTGTGCCATAATAGGAGCCGGGGCCTGGCTTTGCTATTGTGTCTGCTGCTGTATGTTGTTGTTTGGATCCAGAGCCCACAGCTGATGGATAGTGAGTGAATGAGTTTGAATACTCCAAGTCAGGAGGGAAACACAGCATTGGATTCATTTCTTCCCTTAGTAAGTAAGTCATTTTTACATTTAAGGCTAATTCCTAACACCAGTGTCATTACAAAACTAAACCTCTAACAAAGGTCGAATTCATTCATCTTCGTCATTCAGACATGATTAACACAACCATGTCCTGCTCTGATGCACCACTTTTGTACCTTTTGTGAGAGGTGTTATTCAAAGGAAATGTAACCTCACTGGAAACATTTAATGTTACTAGTATAATGACTAAAATGTTGTGTTGAGGAATAATACAGCAGATGAGAATGGTGGTCTGTATATGAGTTGGATGTTAATGTTAGACTCTGAAGGATTCTCTGAAGATTTGTAGTTTTTAAATGGAGTATTCAGATGCACTGTCAGATAAAAACATGGGCACTCAGTTCACTGCGTAATGCTTCTTTGCTATAGAGACCCATCCTGTTCAATATTCTAACTATCACTTGTCTTGGCTTTTGTGGGGTTTTAATCATCACACTGCCTTTCTTTATTTTCCTAACCTATTGTTAACATAAACCTCTATCAGATTCCCTGCCTTAGTTTTCCATAATCATCACACAATTAAGGCCAGAGCTTGCCAGGTAAGGTTTTACAGGTTGGTTGTAAAACATTGATCATTATGAGCATCAGTCATTTTCTGTATCTACTGCTGACTGTGCTCTTTTCTTTAAGGATCAGTGAAATTTGTGAAATGTTGGCTGGGATAGTTTTAATATGAAAGTCTGGCCCACTTTATTGTGAAAAACTGCACACTTCTGATTGGTGTTACACCTCCACTTTAGTGTTGAAACCTGGAGAACCCCAACGCTCTGTGCTCAGGCACCTCTTGCTCCCACTGTACATCCACAAATGCAAGCAAATTACATGACCACAACCATTATTGTCAAGGATGCTACTTTAACTGAGAAGAAAAACTCTCCAAAGGTTGTTGGGAAACTCAGTGTTAAAGATACTCTGCTTCCACTGGCATTTGTCACAAACAAATCTTTTACACTTTGTGGTAACTGCATGTATAGGGTTTATATTATTTACTTTCAAACACAATTCCCTGATCACTTGTCTAAACACCTAGCATGACCATGAAGATTGATTAGACTTTAGTATAGGTAGACAATAACATGAATGGCTTTTCGAGGGATTGTTGCTTTAAGAGGACGGTAACATCTTTAGACATCAATAAGCTAATTCTGTCTACGTGCTGACCACAGGTAACTTTGCAGACACTATTACAGAAAGTGTGAGCTCACCTTGCTTGAGACCAGTTTGACATTCCCTGAAGCAAGAGCCACTGCAGTATCAGCCATGACCTCTGCTTTGATGGAGCCCAGGCCTCCTGTGGCACTGGTTTTAATAAAGCTGTCCAACACCACGTCCAGCAGGTCTGTTATCTAGAGACACAGTGAGAAGGTCAAATGCCAAGTCCTCAATACATTTTTCCATATTATACGATAAGGGGTAGGTACTCACCTGGCCCAGGCTGCCCCAGATCTTAGCCTGGATAGAGGGATACATCTGCTTTTCATTGATCGTCATGGTGATGAGTTTGTCCAAAATGGCGGTGACGCGCTGGCGCTTGGCGTCGTCGTTGTGCTTACAGAAACGGACGAGGTTGAGCAGCCAAGGGGTCATGTACTCCAGGCAGAGATGTTTCAGCTCAATACCTGCAACAGGACAACAGTTATCAATACACTTTATTATTAAAACAATATCATGAATAAATCACTTTACTCCAAATGAGGATGAGGGCTTAGTGAACACCATATTATAAGTCCTAACGCTATTTGGCTTCAAACATTAAAAAAAAAAACTAGCATAAAATGAGCATCTCTTTAAAGGGGAGACTGGTGGGTACTAGTGGAACCCATTTCATTCAGAAATCTAAAAAGGTAAGAGGTCAGAGGGTACCTTCGAATACGGCCATGTCAGTTTTTCCATCTGCAAAACGTTGCCTAACTTTGGATTGTTTTTAGTCTCCTGCCCATGACATGGTCGGCGCAAATGGATTCTTAATTGTTTTTGGTTTAACATAACACCAATATTTGTATGCTTGTATTAAAAAAGCAAAAATTCAGAACCCCATATGAATCCAAAAGTGTTTTGGTTAAAATCACAAAGAGTAAAACGAGTAGGAGTTATAAGGTGAAAGGCTGCATGTCCTCCAGAAGCTGCTTTAGGTGGACCTACTTGATTTGCTGAAGCCTGAGATGCACTCCTCCAGAAACTCCAGCGTTAGATGGGGCTCATTGGCAGCCAGAGTCTTGCTGATGGAGACAATAAAGAGGGTGTTGTTGGCAGGGATGCAGAGGCCTGACGTCTCCAGCAGCTGGCCCTCTATCTTCAGGTTGAAGGTGCAGGTCAAAGCACACAGTAGATTGTAAGCCGCAGACCTGGATGAAAAAAAATAATCAGAGGAGTTAGACCCTATTAAGAGAAGTGCGAAACGCAGTTACTTTTTCCTGCTGGGGAGGTAACTGTGTCATTGTAACCTGGGAAAATCGAGAATAACTCTGAATGGCTTGCAGTACTGACCTGAGACTGGGGTCTGAACTGCCGAGGTTCAGCAGGGCGATGTTTAGCAGAGTGCCGGGAACATCTTTTGGTCGAATCTTTGTGTGCTGTGGGATGGAGTCAGGCTGTGACAGCTCCCAGCGTGTCCTGATGTGGATGATGGACTGGACGATGGCATCACATTCCTGGTGCATGAATGTGAGCGGCGTGCCCTGGTTGGCCATGGTGAGGGTGAACTGGCTTTCGTCCACCAGGCAAATCTCCTCAATCTCTGAGGCATAGTAGACGTCGTTGAGGAAGACAGGCTGACCCAGAACACGGGTTCGCTCTGCTGAGGTCACTTGAACTGCCGTCGAGCCAACCTGATCAGCAAGAAAACTTGTGTTGTTAAAGAAAACCAATGCTCACATTTTTAATGACCGTACTAACTAATTATTTCAGTCTTACAGCACCTTTTAGGACTGCTATGGAAGTATCCTCACCTTTATTGAGACCTTGGTGTCTTTATGGGCCAGCTTTAGGGCATTATGGAACACTTTAAGGTCTTCCTCCAGGGTCAGCGTGGCCGCAGGTAGCTTCTGTTGGTCTGGTTCAATGTGCTCGGCCAGTTTAGCTGGAGAGTCAATGAACTGGAGCCGCTTGCTGCCCTTCAGGCCCGTCAGTAGCCGCTCATGGTACTTGGTGTACTCCCTCACCCAGGTGTTGCAGTTGTACACAAAGACAGCTGCTACATTTTCATAGGCAAAGCCGGGAAAGACCACGAACCACTTGGACAGGAAGTCGGTCTTGAAGCGATTGCTGGGTCCCACGTGGGTCAAATCTACTACTATCTCGTAGGGTTTAGCGTAGTAGGGTTTGAGAGTGAGGAGCACATGGTAAATGAGCAGGTCACCATTGATCTGTCCTGTTTTGAACCTAAAGAAAGGAGATCAAAACACTCAAGTCACATAAGTCCAGCATTTTGTAAATGATGCATTATTGTTTGTTGGGATGGTTATGTTCACACAACACTGCTTAACATTTCTCTCACACAACAATGAAACTTCATTTCTACTTTGTCTTTCAATTTTTGCAAGAGCTCTTAAGCATCTGTGAAAAGAACGAGGCACACCAAAATAACCTGACCAGAAACAGACCCATAGAGGGGGACAGGAAGTGAGTTCAGAGCTTATCAAGAGACCGTCAGCAGCTGCTGTCTCAATCCATCTCTCAACAAAACCTTCACATAAGACTACTCCAAGTAAGTAATGTTATCATACTTTTAAAATAAAATAATCTCATTTCTTGTCTGAATTATTTGCAATAGCGTTATGTAAGTGGTTGCTTTTTTATAACAAACAGTGATTCAATTCATTTGGATTCAGCTTAAAACAGTTAAGGTGCATATTGTGAATGTCGAGAAACATTTCTTCTCTTAATTTCCCAGCACAATGGAAGGCACCAGAACTTCTCTCGGGCTGTTTGTACTGCTTAGCCAGCTGCTGCTCTGCCCTACTGATGCAAACCCAGACCATTCAACCATGAAGCCAAATTTCAACACAACAAAAAATCAAGGAGACAACTTGACAAACGCTATTGGCCACACAAACCAACTTGAAATCGACATGAATGGCACCCGTGCCGACTGCCTGATCGACACAGAGATGGGTCTGATTGCTATAGGTTCGGCAGGGGGGCTGATTGTGTGGCTGCTAGTTGCCGTTGTGGTATTGGCATGCCAGGTCTACATCCTTCAGCACAGACAATATGGCCCCAGACACTCCCGGTCCAACATGGACTTGAGAGGTGCGGGTTACTGGGCTGGTGTCCAGTCAGAGGACCGAGGGCATGTTGGGCCTTGTGATTCCAGTGTCATGCTCGAGGAGATCAAAGAAGAGGGCAAGATGGAGGAAGAGAGCCAGCCAATCGAAGAGGCTGGGGCAGAACAAGTGGCTTTACTTCCTCAAGAGAATACCAGTCAGACGCAGAGCACCAGCTCCAGACACTGCAGTCTGGAGATTCCAAGGGACCTAGAGGACATGCCCCTTGTTGTGTGAGGAGCTACCCACCTTGGTAATCCCTCAGGTCCACACTTCACTTAGACAAATAGCAACCAGTCAGTTCAGTTTATTTTTCAAGTTGATTTGCCTCACATAACTTTACTCAAACCTCAGTAAAATGCAAGGCTTATAATACCAGATTTATGGAACAGATTTACTGAAAAGGAGAGTTTTAAAAAAAAACCTAATTTTAGAAAAGTAAAATGATTTAAAAAGAAAAACACAAGTCAAAGTTCCTCTATATTTAGATTAAGTAGTATAAAGGCTAATTCTGGAGTCATTATACTTTTATTATCTTCATCTAGACCAATATGATTACAATCTTGTACAACATACCACACCCTATGTCCTTAGACCCTCAATTCCAATAAGGAAAATCTTGTTTTTAAGAAGAATAGTGCTGCTGACTCTACAACTCCACTGTACTTCCTGGCCAAGCCTTTGATCAAGAGTGACGCAGCAAGGAAGCGCTCTTTTCTTATAGCGTAAGGTGTACTCTATTAAGGATTATTAGTTTTGTATAACTTTTAAATATCTAACCTGAAAAGCTTCTAATTTCTAAGCTTAGCAACTTCAACATTTCAACAAAACTGTTTGATTTGGCTCTGTGTTCTGGATTTATGATATTAAATGTGTGGACACAATACATTTAGGAAACAGACAAATGTAAACCAAGAACCAATAAATCAACCCCATTTAAAAGTGTCAAAGAGATCCTATCTCTAGATTTGACGAGGTCAAATGATGGCCAGAAATGTGGGAATAATATATGTTAGTGGTCATGGTTGTTTTCACAAATCTTTGTTGAACTTTCCTCGGTCTGTTAAGCTGTTCATGCTCTTTTACCTGTACTGCAGAGCTTCTAATACGAGTGTTCTTATGTTAGTTATTCATAAGAAACAGAGCTTGTTAAATTTCAGGTTTTCAATAAATTGTTGTTTTGCAATCCACAATGTCTTAAGTTTCAAATCAATATTCATTTTATGTGGATTTATAAATAAACCTTGAAGGGGTGATTGTTAGAAATGATGAGTAGGACAGTATTTACTGAAGTAGTGAAGGTGTGTAAAATGATATTTCTGATATGTTTGAACATACAATTTAATTATAAACTGAAAATAATGTAAAAAGATGTGTGTGTATTCAGTTCAGACTTCTAAAAATTAGTGAATTGGAATAGGCCAATGCAATTGCAATTGGTGCATCTCTATTACTAATACAGTATCTCTAAAATGTTCTGATAACTGCTCTAGGTACTGTAATTTGGAAGTGCACAGATACAATTTACAGTGTCTGGGTGCTTTCAGTGCACCATCGGCCGGGAACATTACAGCGAGCATAAACCTTTATTGGTTTCTTTGTCTACATTATTCGACATGCACAGGTTAATGCTGCCAACTAAATGGCTTTAATAACATGATAAAAACATAAAGACTTTATAGATCAAGTCACTTTTTAAATGAGAGTCATGTCCATTTTTAAGTTGTATATTGGAAATCCTTACCCGGGTACATTGATCCTGACTGTGGATATGCCACCATTGTTCTGCTCACCATGGTTGATGACTCATGAGAATTAAGAGGTCTGTATGAATATAACGGTTGAAAGTACCTAAAAAGTAGGCCATAAGGTATAGAACAACATGTTTTTTGGGGGGAGATTATTAAATGTAAGGTTCCACATAACGGATTACTATGAGATACGATCAGGGTTTTGTTAAAAAAAAAAAAAATGCAGAAAGTCTTTGGTGTAAAAGACGCATGAATACTCATGTACAGCAAACAGGACTTAGAATAAGGGAACCGTTTCACTTCCTGTAAGTGATGCAAAAATCAGTCAGCGTTTGAGCCTTTCATGCCCTTAGTTCCTTTTTTCATTCAAGGGCAATCCTGTCTGACAGGCAACACCATATTATCCTTTACCTATTTCAATTTATAACATCCTAAAGCGACACCGACCAGCGGGTTACGGAGCTTATCTGTGTAAAGTCATTGGTAAGTACATTTTAACTACTTTAATTATAATGTAATGTCTTAAATGTAGCCTCAGGTCCAACATATATCTGGAGAATTTTGGGTTGATGAGCTAAAAATAGGGGAAAGGTTTCTACACAGAAGTGTTTTGAAACAGAGCCAAGGTTAAAAATCTGTCCGGACACCTTGTATACATGTGCACATTACAACTTAGTGGTACTCATCATAAATAAAGTGCCTTGGAGCGATTTGTGAAAATGACGAGAAACATAAAAACGTATTTATTGCCAACCTCGTCAAAGCCAACACTTATTTTCTTGACTGAAAAGATAAAGTCCTTTAGTTTAAGATATTTAAATGTTGTAAAATGTAACTTAGTGGAAAAACCACTGTGAGTCAGAGGAATTGTTGAAGGTAGAGCTTCAATACACCCTGTGAGTAACGTTAAAAACATACCCATTTAGAGTTGCATTTTGAGGAAACGCTGCAACACTTAGTTATGTTTCCAAACACCACATTGCTTCAGATTGTCCGCTTGTCACCTCTGACAAAATGACTTCCTCTGTTCTAGCTCAAGACACAGCAACCAGCAAGAAGCCTGAAGAAAAAAAATGACAGTCAATTCTGTAAGCCTGATTTTCACAGTGCTTCTGCCACTGACAGCAAGCGGCACAGTGACATCTGGCCAGAGTTTCAACTTCACTGATGTGATGACAGGAACACCAGTACCGCAAAAAAGATTGGCTCAGGACGTGTTTACAACACGGGAGGTTTCCAGCTTAAATCCAACCTCAGTGCTGAGGTATATACAAAAGACGGAAAAGCTACAACTGCAATGCAGACTCTAAGAACGCCTTCTAAGGCTTACCTTCCAGGTATTCCAACATCAGCAGCTCCAACCAATTCCACAAGGTCAGACGGCTCAACAGTAGGCATCAAGTCCAAAACAGAAATACAACCTAGTGTCACAACATCAGAAACAACTAATTCAACACCGTCAATGCCAAGCAGTTCCACCCTCAGGCAATTCTCGACTGACAATACGACCCATTCATCGACACGTCCAACACTGTCTACAAACCCATCTACAGAACAATCCACAAACCCATCTACAGAACAATCCACAAACCCATCTACAGAACAATCTACAAACCCATCTACAAACCCATCTACAGAACAATCCACAAACCCATCTACAGAACAATCTACAAACCCATCTACAAACCAATCTACAGAACAATCTACAAACCCACCTACAGGTGCTGATACTACACAGTCCACAGGATACACAACTCCAATGACCACGATGAAGAAATCGATCATCTACATCACCAATGCAGACCAAGTAAACAAGTCAAAAAATCAAGTACCCCATGGTAAAACAGTGGCTGGGCTGATAGGCGGGGCCCTGTTATTGATGATGGTAGGATTCCTGGTCATTTTTATAAAGAAACGCAAGCTTCAGAAGCAGCAGATAACAACTGGAGACTGGGCCGGTCCTTCCCCATTTCTTGAAGACGGAGCTGAAAATGGCCAGATAACGCTGAGGTCACCCAGCCGGATTTCCATTTCCAGCTTCCTGCCTCAGAGACTGTCCAAAAGGTTGTCCTTGCTCCAAGAAACTGACGAGGAGTTAGAAGACATGACACGAGGGACTACATTTGGAAATCAAGGGAGTTCATTTGGTCAAGAGGGGGATGATATACAAGAAAGCAATGGGGTTGCTGTCCCAGAAATAAAAAGCACAGGAGACCCTCCAAAGACTGTTGAAAACTCCGTCTCAGAGACCAAAAACACGCCCAACAAAGACAACAATTCAGATGTTGCAATACAGAATCAAGAACATGTAGAAGACCCTCCCACTCCACCTGAAACTGATTGATGACTTTGGGTAACCAAGCGTGAAGTTAGCAAAACACACACTTTTCTGGGTTGCTAGGCAGCAATAACTGTGACTGAGTGAACAGGAAACCACTGTAATTGATCTGTTGAGGAAATCCTGACGAGAAGTTATATTTATCTAGATCTCTACTGTAAAATGTTCTTTTTATTATTATTGTCAAATGCTCAACCCTGTGTAAAGCACAGGGCAGTGCGAGAGTCATAAGTCACACTCTTGTAGACTTTACTTCTGGACAACAAGGGCTCTTATTTTTTACTTATCAGCAGGATAAGTGTGCCTCTCCCCATCACCCCTTGTGGGATTCTGACACCAGACCCTTGCTGTATTGTTTTTATCACCCTGTAAAAACTTCACCTCAAGAGTATAAATCTAAAATGCATTTATCCCAACACTTCTGGAGAGAACGTTTCCTATAAAAAAGGAGCACACAGGCCCCTTTTCTTTCTTCTTGCAGGTGCTGGTAAAGCAGAAGGTGAAGGATACAGTATGTGGTGGTGAGACACAACAAGGAGAGTTCATTAGAACTTAATTTGTGAATATTGACCCATTAGAAAAGGGTTAAAGGGTAGGATGAGAGGCATGTCTGATATTGCAAATGTAATATGATTCATGGTATTGCAGGGCTTGTTCATTTCTGCATCATTATCCTGATAATCATTGCAACGTATATTTAAAATAATCACCATGATATATAGTTATATTTCACACATTTCATGTAACAAATAGTGTGCCTAAAGTGATTTGAACATTGCACTAGCACTTATTGCTAGTATAACAGCTGTGCTTATGTGGTTATCATAATGTGTATTTTTAGGATGTCATGAGCAGAGTATGTAGACATATTTAATCAAGCTGTTGGGTCACCCTGTTCGTTTGCATGTTGGTCATGATCCTGATCATAAAGCTTTTGTATGTAAATGTATATTTTGTATATAAAGCAATACAGTTATGTTATTGTATTTGGAGATTTCTGAATGTGAGGCAAAGAAAAGGAGCTTAGTTCATTTGTTTTTTGTCATGTCTCTGATTGGTTTTGGTTGTCACCTACAAAGCAAACCCACTTCCACATCGCAAGTCATCCTACAGCTCTGCATTAACTGGTCGCCTCAAAAGACTTTTACAATCAGAAACTCAACGACTCGACTGCGACTCGATTCACTTTGTGTAATTATTTTATCTAAGCTAATTTGATAGTCATACTTCAGGTTCATTTTATTGACGAATGTACCAACACCCTATTAAAGTTTCCGTTAGTTGAGAAAACATTGCAACCACGTGCTAGTTTCAGACCGTACAGGGCAGGAAACCTCCATCCGGGAGCGTCTTCATACTTTTGATTGCCCTTAAATGATTCTGCTATCTTTTATTTGTAACAATATACAGCATTTATAACAATATGTCTGAACTTGAGGTTTTTTATCAACCTGCTATAGCCTTTACTACTTTCCTAAGATGCAAGATTAACACTTTCAACATTTTTAATCGAGTATATCAGGGGTGTCCAAACTACGGCCCGGGGGCCAATGTGGTATATGGCCCACACATGAATCCGGTGCTTTTTCTTATATTGTATTTATTATATATTACAGAGTAGTATTCATGAGGAATAAGCCCACTTTTCAAACAAATTCAGTTGGTGATTTTTTAACAAATCTTGGTTGATTAAAAAAAAAAAAAGCCCTATTACTTATTTGCAGAACACATGTGAAATATACCTTTTATATTTCCCCTTATTAAAAACAATCTGAGGCTTCTGTTTTAAGGAATGAGCTGCCAACGCCTCATGTAAATAAAACCCTATATAGACCTTTGATTTCTGACAGTTTTTTTCCAAATAATTGACCAACTATTAATTGATTTTGATAACTCATAAATTAACTTAAGAACAATATATCTCACCTCTACTGAGGGGCCCAGCCCTTCGTATGTTTTTGTATATGTGAAAAAAGTTTGGACATGCCTGGAGTAGATCATTTGAATGATCACATCTTTGGGCATTGACATGGTTGATATGGATGTTGCCTATTAACATATGCAGCAAACACAGAGCAACATTTGTAGTCATTTGAAGGTAAGAAAACATTGCTATGAGAGTGGAGAGAGTGATCAAAACACTGAAGTGACTTAAAAATACAAACGATCAGCTTAAAAGAGGCAAAAAGGCCTTTGGCATGTAACCCTTTTTACATGGAGTGGTACAGTGTTGACATATTTTGTAGTCCCACGCAGAAGTTAGCATCACATGGGCTCCATCCATAAAAAAGCAGTAGGATTTACTTACCAGACGTAAATAGCACATCAACAAGCCAGGAAGTGCTGACATGCCGACTTATTTCTGGGTTTAGGACTCATTCCTGCACCACTCATTAACGCCATTTTTGAGAATGTGCTAAGCATGGCCACAGTGTACACACACACACACACACACACACACACACACACACACACACACACACACACACACACACACACACACACACACACACACACACACACACACACACACACACACACACACACACACACACACACACACACACACACACACACACACACACACACACACTCTGCTTGCCTCATCAGCAGTGGGCCGACTCGCTGCTGCAATTCTCTCTCCTCCCCCCCCCCCCCCCCATCCTATCCCAAACCTCCAGCTGCATCATGATCCTGCAGAGCGCTGAGCAGAACGGGGGTCCGGCACATGCAGAAGGTATGTTTAAGTGCCACGCTTCCACATCAATAACTGCCAGAGGGAAAAAGATTTAGACCTTCCGACAGCGACCGGTAACAAAGACAAAGAAAAAACTGCAGCGCTACCAGACGACATGAGGAAAGGAGAGATGACAGAGGAACACTAAGAAGGATGAGGTGAGTGATTTGACACGGGACGATAGCGGAAAACACGCGACGCACATGCACCTGAGCAGAGAGCCGTCACATTGTTGTTAATGCAGTTATCCATGTAAAGTAGTGCTGGCTCATCTGGATCGACTCCCTGCTCTGTCACTATGCAGATTTAGCCGTTTAGTATCACATGGAGACATTAATAAAAGCACTTGTAGTGCATTTTAAAACCAAAACACGGGAGAATATAGTCCCAGCAGAGCACCGACTGCCATCTCTGGCCAAGAGAAGCAGCGCTCCGACGTTTCTGGAACAAATTTGAAGGGTGTCCCACAGTCCCGTCTTTGAAAACACAGACACACACATGGACCTTTCGTTTTTAGATCACAACATCTGCAGTTGCGGACACAGAGTGATGTTATGGCCCTGAATGAAATGAGTTCCACTGCAGCACTCTGAGCTCCTGTCCCACTGGCAGAGCTTCAAGCCAAAACAAAATGGAACTAAGAATTTAGATTAACCAATCTATAATATTGGAGTGACCATAATACAGACTCATTACATCTGATCACATTTCTAACTCTTCCTCTGTAGAGCCCTGACCATGGCTGTGTGCTCTGCCTCTGTGCTGCTGCTGTGTGTGCTGCTGCTGCTGGGGGGCCCAGTGCACTCCATCTGCCCCGCGGTGTGCTCCTGCAGCCGGGGACACCGCGTGGTGGACTGCTCGTCCAGAGGCCTCACCAAACTACCGCCTGGTCTGCAGCACAACATCCGCTTCCTCAACTTCTCTTTTAACAGGTAAGCAGCTCTGGGGGGTTATCTGGTTACAGTCTGGCTCTGTTACTGGGCACTGCTGGAAGGCACACAGTTGGGGCTACAACCGTTAAGGGGGTCCTCAAAAAGCTAAACTTTTCTAAAAGAGGATTGGGTTACAGTTAGAAAAAAGGGATATTTGGCCAGTGTGTATATGGTACGGCAGCTTGGCAGGTGAAAAGATATTCTTACTTACATTGTTTATTTCTATTTCTTGAAAGCATTTCCTCATTTCTCTTTTTGAAGTTGTATTTAAAACAGAACTAGTTAACATGAGTTCATCTTTAGCTTTTTGTAGTTCTTTGTTTACTTGTTTATTAGCCCTATCAAAATCATATTACTCTCTTTAAGTGCAGTCTTTCTTATACTACTTTCTTCTGATTTAAAGAACAGTACCTAGTGCTTTCAAGCTAGCCATATTGGCTCAGAGTAAAAACGTGGTGCTCTGAAAGAGGCAGGATGCAGGAAACAAAACATGAAGCCATCTCAGCTGATGATCTGTCGATGCCTCTAACAGGACGCACCATCTCATCAACTGTCTTACACTAAGAATGTAAAGTGTAAGGATGATAAATAATCTGCAATGAGGAAGCACTTTGAATACAACCACTGAGCTGTTAGCAATGTTAACATTAGCACACTTGACTACAGAGTCAAATCGTATTAGTTCACAGACTACAGAGAAGCATCTCCTATCGTTATAGAATGTTGTTTCTTTTCTTATCAACTTTTTCTGAATAAAAGCCAACTTCTCTGTGTGACATGTATACATTTTAATTTTGCACTCTTGCTAAAGCTTGCAGGGTCTGGAGAGCCAGCTCACCCACTATGCCCACCTCCGCACGCTGGACCTCTCCTACAACCGGCTGGACGCTTTGCCCCCCGCCCTGCCGCGCTCTCTGTGGGACATCCGAGCGGCAGGGAACCACATGCGCTCGCTGGACAAGAACAACACGGCCTACCACTGGAACCTGAAGGTGTTGGACCTGTCGGGGAACGAGCTGGAGAGGGTGGTCTTCATAAACAACACGCTGCCCAGCCTCCACTCTCTCAACCTCAGCCACAACAGGTTCTGGACTGTGCCCACCAACATGCCGCACAACCTGCAGATTGTCGATTTGTCGCACAACTATCTGGTGCAGATCCTGCCTGGCTCTCTGGACCGCCTGCCGAGGCTGGCGCAGTTCTACCTGCACGCTAACAGCTTTTCCACGCTGACGGAGGGGATATTTGAGAAGCTGACGGGGCTGCAGGTGATGACTCTAGGGGATAACCCCTGGGCTTGCGAAGAAGAGGAAAACATGACTATGCTCCTGGCGTGGGCGGAGCACAGCCCTGCAACCATCCTAGGCTGTCCCTGTTACACTCGACCCATCTGCGGGCAGAGCCGTCAGTCCACACCGGGGCACTCGGCGCTGTTCACAGAGCCCCCACTCTGGGTCGAGAGCAGAGCTGAAGGGTATGATGGTGAATCCCCCGCGAGGACTGGGGAGGTCACGTCTAACTACCAGGTCAAATCGGCTCTCTTTGAGACGGGAATGTATCAGGACAGAAGAGGCACAAATGGATCTGAGGACCAGGGGATGTTGGTCTGGACATCCACTACGAGTTTGGACGGATTCTCCGTGCACGCAAGCACAACAACAACAACGACGACAACGAGAAAGCCCAAAGTTTCTAACTCGAGGAATAAATGTCTCAGACTCTTCATGGAGACTCAAGAAACGGTCACTCTGACTGTTTTAGTCATGACAGCAGCATTCTTCTGAAGCAAAACACTGCTTTTAAGATTATTCTGGACAGTGAATGTATGACCAACTTACTCGATTTACATTTTTTGTAAAAAAAAAAACGACTGTTACTGCCTTTTGTCACCAGTATAGCATCATGTTTTCAACTAGCTCAACATGACAATATCTCAGCTTGCACCTAAGACTGCTGTGCTCTACGCTTTCTTTATAATAGTGATGCTCGCGCTCTATTAGCCCTGCTGAGCCATTCAGAACTGGATTGATATACTTTACATAACACTCACTTACACCCTATTCAAACTGTCACTGAGTAGTAAGGTCTACACAACAACACAGGAAAAGAGGTAAGAATAAAGGGCTAGTTGCAAGCATTCAAATACAAGATCATGGAATGGTGTTACTGCCTGCTACAGAAATTTAATAAAGAATTAAATCAGAAACTCAAAGAATGATCACAGTGCAATGCATGAATCCCAGGGTTTTGTCTAAACTGGGTAATAAGAGTCGCTGCTCTGCGGATGTTTGCGTTGTTTGAGGTGCAATATATGACTCAGCAGTAATAAGACATGAAGAAACTATTATTTTCCGCTTCCCTCTAATGCATTATTTTCCCCAGAAAGTGGGCGGGCCATCATTTTGACCAGAGGTGGTGTGAGGGCCCCAACACTATTTTCTAGAAAAACCCCTGAATCCCCTATGATGTAATACTACTACAATGTCGGTCTATCAACATATCTGCAAACACAAGAGCTGTTTATTGCTGTCAAAAAAATACTTTGTTTCTTTTGTTAAATTTAGTAAGCTGTGACTGTTGGTGCTACTTTTCATAATGTAAAGCCATAGAGTGGCGCAGTCATGAGGTATTATTGATGATATAGCATTGCAAGGACTCCCTCTTCAAAAAGAGAAGATTTTCTGGGGATTTTTCCATTGGATTATGAAATTTTGCAGAAAACAGGATTTATGGCGCGTTTATGATGCTTCCACATTCTGTTTAACAGGATAATCTCCACAAAATAACCTAATTGTTAAAGTGTAAATGCAATTCCAGGAGTGGCTAACATCTAAGGCTAAAACAAGCTAAATCACGCTAGCATGACTTCAAGCCACCACCGCTAAGCTAAAAGCAACTAAGTATAATGACGTGTATTAGTTACTCGAAATGTATGTACTCAAACAAAACATGACATTTTTTAAAGTTTGTATTAACTACAGCGCTTATTTCAGTCCAACCAAAAACCCATTCGCAAAAATTTGAGTTTGAGACCAGGGAACCCAGATGTGCTGAAATGCTAACTTGTTTCCTGCACCACTGTATTGTCCAGTCGAAAGGGGAGCGCCCTGCCTTTCTTATTTTCCACGGCTTATAATCCACATTTCCATTCATTTTCGTAAATCACACTATTCCGAAGAATTAAAAAAAGCAAGGCAAGGGAAGGTTATTTGTGGACACTGAAATAAATCCAGGTGTGTATCCAGCTTCACATTTTAACTGCCGTCAGCATGGTGAAAACCAGCCTTAAATGATAAAACAGTATCCTTCTTTAGTCACAAGACTGCAGGACTACTTGTGGCAGAATTCAAAGGAAAAGAGCAAAGTGCATACAATCTATCATTTATACGAGAGGTTAAACCCTCCACTTCCGTCACATTTCAAAAGATCTACGAGCAACTGTTGCAAACATTTAAAATAAGTTAAAAATCATTATGTAGAATTCCAGATGGACTGTTAATGACACACTTTCAGTTACATTTCATTGCAAACAAAAACCACCTAAACAAAAAAATAAATACATAATAATAAGTCAGTTATGCACACTGCTTTATTGGACATTAAAGCATAGGATTAGAGGTCTTACCAGGACAACAAAAATAATAAAATTGAAACTCCAGGTCCACTTCCATTTCAACATGACTCATCCCACATCCACAGATGCCTCTCCGTGAAAGAAGCTGATATGCATCAGTAAAAGAGCTGATCCAGCCATATTTGAAAGGATGTGTTACGGAGTAAAAACCTGAACCAGGCAATACCCTGACAGCAAGTGGAGAAGATAGATGGACGCTTACCTGCGGGCCACGTAGTAGAAGACTGGGTTGCCGGTCTTGGAGGTTCCTGCCTGGTAGAAGATGTTGAGGGTCTTCAAGGCCTTGAACTCCTCCTTCTCATGAACCTGGTGCCTGCAGGACAGAGACGAGAGGATCAGTTATCCTTCATTTATTTTCAAGAGCTTTGGATGAAGCACTTTCATCACAAATCAGGATCTATTAAAGCAATAGAATGATATAAAATAAACCGAGGAAGCCAATTTTAGAGGACATCATAAAGCTAGAGAGTGTTTCAGAGAGCCACAGCATTTAGTAGCTGCAAAGCCAGCTTTTTATCTTTTATGGCAAGGATTAGAAAGAAAATAAATAAACATCCAATATTGATTTTGTACAGCTCAGTCAGAACGCAATGCAGAATTTAGCTATTTGGTGAATTATGACATTAAAAAGCTGGATTTAGAGTTAAAATATGACATATTGATGCCTCTGTTGCAATAGAGAATAATGTGAATATAGAAAAGTAATAAGGGACACATTTTTATGAATCCAAGCCACAATCTTTGAAATCAAGCGATGGGTGAGAACAGGATTAAGATACATTTCCAATCACAAAAAGTTAGCCTATTTGAGCCCTGCATGTAAACTAAATGAATCCCGCTAGAGGATAAAGTGAGACTGAGCGGGCATTCAGCAACTGCTGGAGTGACTCGCTTGTTTTGAGGGATGGAATGATCTGTTGCTGGCAGCTTGCAGTGTTACCTGGTCATGAACTCCTCAAACTTGGAGCTGGTGAGGTTGAGGCTGGACCAGTGAGTGTCAGCCACAGGTTTGTGTTCCGGAGGGCCCAGGTAGGCCAGCAGGGTGGCCATCTTGTCAAAGGGTCGCCGGCCGACAGCCTTGTGGTCCCTGAAAATAAGACCAGAATGGTAGTGGGGTATGAGGAAAACTCTGCCAATTTGGCTTCATTTGCACTGAGCAACTTTCATAGGAATGAACGGGGCCAAGCCTCCAACTCTGTATCCATCTGGTTACTTATAGGGCAACAAGTTTTGCTGTACTTTGCATTGGGATGCACTCAAAACAGCAAATGTAAGAACAGAAGTATTTAAATTGAGACACAGTAGAACACAGCAGTATGTGCTTCATAAATCCTTGATCCTGACCTGTTACTGGAGAGGTACTGGCCAATCCTCTCCTGGTTATTCCACAGCAGGCGATGGAGGGCCAGCACATTCCCGTCGCTGATGAAGGACAGACTGTGGTTGACGGAGTCGCTGGGCGGAGAGTCAGAGGCTATGTCCAAGAAAAATCTGTGGTGGAGAGAAGATAGTACGGCTTTAGTTAAAGGAACTCCGCAGGGTTTGTACACAAGTGGCGCTCTAGAGCAATGTTTTCAATAGAAGGGTCTGTAACCGTAACTTTGTAAACCATCATCAAGTACAAAAACGGTATCCATAATGGAGACCTAGGGCTGCTGTATTACTTTGATGCAAAGGTTAATCAGAAAAGACGGTGATATGATACAGTAAGAATTAGGGGTGGGAATCACAAGGGTCCCCACGATACGATACCATCGCGATACCTAAGCCACGATACGATAGTATTGCGGTTCTACGATATGCTAAGTATTCCGATACGATATATTGCGATATGGAGCATTTCTGATTTCTTTCTCCGCTGACTCCATCTTTGTTTTGACTAACTTCATGCCAATCCCACTGACTTTACCAAGGGCCGTGACCACACAAGCACAAGCGCCGCACCATCTAGTGGATTGAAAAAGCATAGTTAATAAAATATCGATACTTGAAGTCCATGTATCGACACAATATCGTCACGCAAAGTATCGCCATACTATGCTGTATCGAATAATTACCTCACCCCTAGTAAAGATTCAATATTCGTTAAGCTGTGGCTTAAATGTCACATCAATAATTAACTGGCCTCTAACCCTTTTAGAGCAGGTGTAGTTTGAACAAAAGCAATATTTGGATATCGTTTTTTAAACATATAGCATTATAAGTGGATAAAAACACAGAGCAGGGAGGAGGTTCTGTGCACAGTGACTGAATGAGGGGGGTTCATTATGCGCTTACCTTCTGGCTGAGTCAAAGTTGCTCTTAACAAAGTCGTTAAAAGGCCTCATGTGTTCTTCTTTCGTGAACAAGACGTGGTTTGCAATGCTCTGCAGAATCTGTGGGAAGCAGACCGGAATATAAATAATTCAGATTTAAAAAATGACTGTTGAATAAATGTACCTACAATGACACAACAGTACGACTCCATATTGTGTTTAAAAAGTCTCATTTAGTTTGTCTAGCCCTACCTTGGACATGAGTTTGAGACCCCGCTCTATCCTGGGTAGGGGCTTCTTTTCCAAGATACCAGCCTCATAGGGAGAAACAATGGCCGGGTTGACAAAGCGCAGGAACATGGCGCTGCCCACCGCGCCGATGCTGTTCTGAGGGAAACGCTGGCTCACCACCTGCGTTCAGAAGGATGGAGGGAACCAGGGAAGATAAGGGGGGGGGGGACAAACGGGAAATGTAGAGAAGAGAAGGTTTTGAGCAAAGCGAGGAAAAGATGTATTTCAGAACATTGAAAAAGAGCAAAGGTGGGGGGGGGGGTGATGAGAATAACTTAATATACATGTATCGATGTGTAACGTAGCAGAGCAAGGTCAGCCATGGGCAAAAACAGTGACAGATGTTTGGAAGGAGGACAACATGTGAAGAGACTTAGAAACTACCCAGGTGATTTGGAGCTAAAAAAGGTTCCTGTTACAGCCCGAGAAAGAGAAAAGAAAGGAAGTGCAGTAGAAGGAACCCCTCTCTGTTGTTGAAGAATACAGAAATTAAAAGCGGATGACAAATGTGGAGCTACGGTGGGAAGCGGTGGGTGAGCGGTACAGGTGCAAATCCTAAAATATTCCACATGGTGCCTCATCGCTTCTGCTGAGAGCTCAGATCCTTGCCCAAGCGTCCAATCAGTCAACACCACTGAGCCACAGTGGCAGATATAAAGTAGAACGTCTACATTTCGTTCTGTGATGGATGATTAGCAAAAACAAGGTTTGGAGATGGTTTTTAGATCTGTGGTTAACACAAGCTCAAGAGTCTTTCCAATCTTGGTTTAATGACATAAAAAATGTATTTACCCATCCTAGTGCTAGGAGCAGTACGCTGCCTTTATGTACGGTGCCTGGGGACTTGAACCGGTGACCTTCCGGTTCCCAAGCCAAGTTCATATGGACTTCACCACCAGCGACCACATTAATTTAAACGCATCACAATGCTAGGGTAGAACAACTGATTGAACTGCACACTGAACAATAACTGCAGGAAGTCTGTGTAAAAAATGTACTTTTGTTATTCTAGTATAATCAATGTGTGCTTTTCTTCTACATATTAACATCTTAGCTTATTATAAGTTATTGCATTCCCTTTTTCTTTTACCTGCCACTTTTGCTGTAACAAATGTACATTTCCCCGCTGTGGGACTAATAAAGGACTTCTGATGAAGGTGATTTTCCTGTTGGCTGTTGTTGTTTAAACTGTGTCATTTTCTAACAATCATTTTGTTTGCCTATTGTGACTCAAATTAACCATCCGACGAGTGTGTGAACGCACCATTCTATATGTAGGTTTATAATTGTTAGAAGGATCGTGTGTGACCCTTTTTTAAAAATGTTTCCTTAGTTCTTTATATCTGCATGAAGGAAGGTACGAGTCATTAGGTTTCATTACCAGGCTCCTCTTTTTTAGCCAGGTCTGGCAGCAGATTACATAAACTGTGGCTATTTCAGCAATTCATTTTCTGATTTCAGCGCTTTAAGGTCATTTTACAATACCATACTCTTTCAAGTGGGGAACCTTTTGGGTGAAAGAAGTGAGAAAGTGGGACTTTTGATCAGCCGGGTTCCCCTTGTGTGCAGCAAAGTAGATCAAGCCAGAACAAACCTGCAGTGATCACTGAGGCTTTTGGAAGGCAATGCAAAAGAAAAATCGAACTCAAAGACATTGCTCTTCATAAGTGATGGAGGAAAAGGACAGTTGGGGAACCCCACACGTGACAGAGGGAGGGCAGTTTGTCAGAATATTTCATCTAAACACCATTTATTAAAAGTGAGCCATTAAAGATGGAGAAACATGACTGAGGTGCAGATGAAATTTTTCTGAGAAAATGTCCAGAGCAAACAAAGTCCAGAAAGAAAAGAGAGCCGCAGTTTCCTGGGACTGTTAATTGGAAATACAAATGGCGCCAATATTAGTACAATGATTTTAAGAGAGGGTTGTACACAGAGCTGAATATGGAGAACAGAACCAAAACATTTCCACCAAAATCAAAACCAACAATTTGAAAATTAAGAAAAATAAAATGAATTAAAAAAATGCAAAAAACTTGTTTGTTTTTTTTGCTTTGGGGGAGGGGGGAAGTGTCTGAGGGAAAATAGATTCTCCAAACTTACTGCTTTTTTGTTTTCCTTTTTTTCTTTTACTGTTGCTTTATTCAGTAGAGAGTGGCAAGTAGCCTACAGAACAGAGATGAGCACAATCATGGTCACAGCACCAGCTACACAACACACACACACACACGATCTAACACACTCAAGGTGTAAGCACATTCACATCTAGGTATAAACACAGGAAAATCAAAAACTGCTGTTAGAAAAAAAGTGTTCATCAGTGCTCAGGGGACTCAAAGCGTGTCCATGCATGCTCTAGCAGAATGTGTCTGTGTGTGTGTGCCTACATAGCTGAGAAAGGAAATCCAAAGATGGAGAATGAAAAATCAAAGATGTCAACACATGGAAAACACAAAATCTGTGGTAAAATAAACAGACCTTGTTTTATAGGTTTGTGTGAAATATTCAGAATTAAAAATAAATGTTACACCTAAATCTATTTATTTAGTTTTTAGGTGTGAATAGGCAAGGCAGAGGAGCATTTTTTTCCTGCCAAGTAAGGGTAAGATAGCAAAAGCAGTGCGAGGCCTCCTGGACAATCAGGTGGGAATGCGTTAGGGGTGTGAATCACCAGGGTCCCCACGATATGATACTATCGCGATACTTAAGCCACGATATGATAGTATTGCGATTCTACGATATGCTAAGTACTGCGATACGATACATTGCGATATGGAGCATTTCTGATTTCTTTCTCCACTGACTCCATCTTTGTTTTGACTTCCTGCCAATCCCACTGACTTTACCCAGGGCCGTGACTGCACAAGAAAGAGCTCAGCAGCATCTAGTGGATTGAAAAAGCAATCGTTACCACAAACTTTCATTTGGATTTGCAATATGTATAGTTTATATAATAACATATTGATACTTGGCGTCCGTGTATCGATATAATATCACCAGGCAAAGTATCACGATACTATACTATTCTGAGGTTAGACTATGATAATAGTTTATGATATATTTAAAAGGACTGTCATTTTCTGTAATCCATTGGTTTTGGCCAAGGACAGCAGGAGCATTTGCCTACTAACATATGTCCCCTACCAGACACTGCAGCTCTTTTGCTTTGGAAGCTTACACACGCCACAAGTCTTTGTGGCCGCAACACTTCAGTCGTTTACACTAAGGACAGATCGTGACTGAAGAACACAAAAGCTAATGCAGCATTTTCAAATTGAGTATTTAAATACAGGTTGAATGAGTTAATTAATCGGACTGTCAAAGGAATATGACACTGTTTTTTTTTTCTGGGAGAGAAAATGTTATCTCACTTGTTCTTGTAGCGCCAACTGCTCATCATTTAGGAAAAGAACAGAAAATAATAATAATTTCTCAATGCATTTCAACCTGATTGTGTTGAACTCGCGCTATCCTCCTTTTAATGCACACTTTTATCATTGTACCTTTAATCTAAATGTACTTTTTTTTTATGGGAATTCTTTAATATTTTAATGTATGTCTTTTACTGGACATTATTTGATCTTATTCATATTGAGTATTTTAAGAGAGCTTTACTGTGAAGCACTTTGAACAGTAATTCTTGTATGAAAGATAAAAATAAAGATTTTGATTATAATTTATTCTCAATATATCTCGTGTGTGTTTTCATAAGTCATTAATGATTATCTTTCAAGTGTGAATCAGACTAACAAAGCCCCCCCAAAAAATCAATACATCCTCTTGGGCTGTATAAACTGTTTATGGGCATTTTATCCATACTTCCTGCCAATTATAGACAATCAATAGCAGACTCAAAGAGATACTCGTCAGCTCATTATTAACGATTAACTTAAGTATAATCATTATTAACTGCCATGAAGGCAAAACTCTGTGTGTGTGCAGCTCAGGGGTTAAATGGGTGTCTGTCAGAATCAATCCGGGGGTCGGTGGTTCAATACCCAACCCCAGTAGTCAACATGAATTGACCTTGTGCAAGACCCCAAATTGATCCAATATCAAAGTGTTTGTAAGGTGCTTTGGGATATATTTTAAAAAATCAACTAAATAGAGTGTTGAGGAATGAGTCGACAAACAAAGAAATGAGTCAGCATTTTACCACTTCTTGTCTCAAAGGTCAACATTTTGTTTTTAGTTAGATTTTCACCGTCTCTGGTATACCCCCCCACACACATTGTGCCATATACCCTCCTGCAATTTCACGTTTATTATCCTGATCTGCTATTTAGTTTTTTTACCTATTGTGTTATTTAACGTGTTCATACTTTGACATTTAAAAAACTATATTTTTCCTTACTTTATCTGCTGTTGTATCCTGTACACTTCCCCGTTGCGGGACAAATAAAGGAGTTCTGTTTCTGATTCGACTTAAAATGCGTCAGTAAATACCCCACTATGTATAGCTCTGATGTTTAGCTTAGCATTGGTGCAGCCGTGTGACCGTGATGTAGTTAATACAGCCTAATGTTAGCTATTTACTTCTGACGATTTCATTTACGCTTCAAAACATCATAAACGTGTCTTATTGTCCACCATCAAATAGATAAATTCCATTACTTTTAGTCGAGGGAACCCTAACGATGCTAACTTTCGGGTAGGCTAAATATATAGCTGATATTCAGTGTCCCATGGTGCATCAGGGGATTTCTGCCCTCGTGCCTATTTAACATTTCCCGTTGAAACCCTGACCCCCACAGGTCTGTGTGTTTTGGTCCAGCAGATTGTGTAAAGGTATGTACAGCTGTTCGATGAGTTGGAGAGGCAGGAGCTTGAAATGTGTAAGTGACACTGCACACACACAGGTGAGGGCAGAGAGGCTGAGGTGAGCAGCTGGGGGGGCCGTGGTGGAGGGAGAGGGGGAGGGTGGAGGGGGAGGGGGAGGGGAATACCTGGTAGAGACAGTGGCAGACGCTGCGGAGCTGGGGGGGGAACTCGCTGGAAGAACCGATGATGGCCTGGAAGAAGCGCTCTGTGATCTGCAGCAGGTTCCTCTGGTTCTCCTCCAGGTTCTCCCCTTGTTCCAGCCTGAGAAGAACATAAAAGAGGGAAGTGAATACTCAATTTTGATTGGTTAATTTGGACTTCAGCTGTCTGCTTAAAAAAAAAGAGAGCAGATCTGTGCTAAGGAAGCTACTTTAAACGGGACTATGTGCAGTCATATCGCTCCGCAAAAAGAAGTACGTCAATTTATCATCAGCTGTGGCCAACAAAAAAAAATCACATTGGTTTTCTTTCATCAGAAAACACCATTAAAATACTTTGGGAATATGAACTTCTATATTTGTGGGGAACAACATTTATGATTCATGATGGCTAAAGTGTCCCCAGTAAAGAGAAGAGAAGAACAAGAGGAAGAAAGAGACTAAACACAGCGATAAATCAGCAGCAGAAGTCAGACAGGAAGTAATCACTAAAGGGAACACTGAATGGACTCTGGCAGTGTTTAAAGACTGGTTAACGGAAAAAGGAAATGTGAACAGACTCTGACATTTACAGAAAAACATCGATCGGTGCTGCCATTATTTAAAGTCACGATGCTGTCGTAGCTCCAGCTGTTTGTATGCAGTTAAACAGACAATACAATCCATTTAAAATCATGTTTAAAACAATATGTTGTGTTAGAAATACTGTATAAAGTCGAGTGAATTCAATGTTACTTTCTTTTTTAAATGAACGTATCTATGCCAATAATGTCTGAATTCCGATGCGTGTTGTAATAAACTTAAATACTCAAGTGAGGTAACTCGGTCATCGAGTTTCATCCAAGTGAGAATCATCTAAAGCTTACACATCAGGTATTCTTCTTCCATTTTTTGATGTTCAGAATACAGACAATTAATGTATTAATTATGTTGAATACTGAGAAAAAAGGTGACTTTTCTTCATTTAACATCACAAATATAATTCATGTTTCCTCCGCCTCTGTGCTGCCATCTGCTGGCCACTGCTGCACGGGTGGAAAAGCTCCACCATGACAGCGGTGTCAAAAGTACTACCTTTATAGGAAGTTCTCGGTTTGGTACTTTTTAGATTACTAATAATAAGAGCAATATTATTATGAGTCATTCTTAGAGTTTTGACGTTTTCTTTTTATGACAATTTTACTTTTTCTTTCGTTCGGGTCCTCTAAAGACTTTAAGGTCAGCTATTTGTTACTGAAACTGTTTGAATAACAAATCAGCACCTCAGTGAAAAAAATGTATTGACTTATGGTGCAGCCCCCAGTGGGGTGTGGACGTCTTACAAAACGTACATGACTGAATGTGTGTGAGCTAAAAAGGTAAATACTTTTACAGTTTGTGTTTGTTATTAATACTAAGATAACAGATTTCATTTCTTGTCTTAAATAGCTAATGTAACATGCATTACATTACAGCATAAAACATTACATTATTATGCTGCTAACATGTAAACTAGCATGCTGTATGTTTTAATTACATTCAATTCTTTCCTCATGTTCATCATTTTGTATATTATTATGGTTCTGTTGTCATAATAGGATAGTAATTAACAACAATGTGTTGATCAAATATATAATAACACCACATAATTATGCCACCCTGCTGTGAGACATTTGATGATACCAGGCTGAGTATACATGAGTAACAATTGTTGAAAATGAGCTATATAGTTTGAATTGTTTTATTTGTCAGAAAATGTGAATACTTAATGTTTTTAATGTCACTTACCTTGTGGGGTCCACCTCAAAGCTGATGTGTTCAGGGGTGGTGATGACCCCTCTTAATAAAGGCTCCAGGAGCTTCTGCAGGTATGCTGCCCCATAGACCTGACACAACACAGCACCAAACAGAGTCAGTAATCATAGAACATACCCAATATACGGTCACCGTAAGAGAGCCCAGAGAGTGCTGGCACATCAGAAACAGCCTCTTTACATGCACAGAACTACTTTATAAACAGAATTGGTGGTATTAATGGTAGTGATATTCAATAGCTATGTCAGGCCAACATAATATATGATAATACAAACAAACATATTCCTAGAGTTGATGATCATGCAACGAGTGTCCGCTATCGGTCAGAAATAGTCGCAGTCATTTTTGATGACTTCCTGGCAGGGTTGCGCTGCGTTTCCCACCTTGAAACAGAAGGTCATTATTTTGCTGGCCAGGCTGTTCCCTCTGAAGAGCGTCTGCATGGAGTCGGCCAGCTCCACCTCTTTGGAGAACATGTTCCACAGCAGCTGGTAGAGGAGGTGGCGCGAGTCGAACAGCGTCACCAGCACGCGGGCCAGCTCGTCCTGGAGAACACACACTTCAATGCCGATACACTTTTCATGCAATACAACATTTAAAGACATCAGACAAGGTACACACCCACTGAGACCCCGGGACCACGTTAGCCAGTGCCATGGCGATGGGCAGCTCCCCCTGGTCTCCCATCATGGTAACCAGCTCCACCAGTCTTTCGAAGCGGTCGGCCAGCACCGTCTCCGCCAGCGTGTCGAACTCCGTGCCCTGCTGCAGGATCTTGGTCAGCACCTCCATGAACGTGGCTCGGGTCTGCAGGTCCTTGTGGTAGCCCAGACCTGGGGGGAGGGGGGAGTGATGAAGGAAATCAGTGGGTTTGTAGAAAGCTACGATATTAATAATGACATTTTATGTCCACCTTACCGATGGAGTGCATGAGCCCGCTGTCCACGTTAGCGTTGAGCAGGTTGGACATGGCCAGCACGGTGCAGTGGCGGAGAGAGGCCAGGCGGCGGGACATTCCTCTCTTTCGACCCCCCACCGCCTGCCCCTCGTCCTCCACCTCGCTGCAGTCGTTCAGCAGGTTCATGAACAGGGTGAAGTACCTGCACACAAACATAAACAACAGCAGCATATTTTAGGAAAGGCTCGTCCATGTAGACAAGTTCACACTGCTTATTTCTCCTCTTTCTCTATATATGTTAAAAAAATCTTACTTTTGACTGAATTTATATGGAGCTTTTTTAGTCTTCTGACAATATTGGTTGCATACTTACCTTTTTTACATGTTCCAGTTAAAATGGTGACACTTTCTTGAAGCTAAACATTTTTTTGACACATTTCTTGCCAGTACGGTATTTAAACAACGCATATTGGAGTTGTTTGTTTGTTTCACCCTATTGTGCCCCGGTTACATCATGTTTGATCTTTTATGAATTTGATGTGATGTCCTGCCTATTTCTTTACATGAATAAATCCAGTTTATTGTCAATGTTCAGTTTTCCTTATTTGTATCAACACACATTTTAAATTAATAGACAAATAATTGAAAGATAAAATGATCTTATAGTAGAACCAAGCGGTATAAAAATAGCTTTATCCCACCAGCTATTGCACAAATTAACAAATCATAGGAGCATCACACAGATGCCTATTTATATATTTACTTATTCATGAATTTAGAATTTCCATGCTTGTACTCGTGTTTTTCTTTTTGGAGATTTGACGCAGCAGGGTGTACTTTTATTAGACATGTGTCTGTTGTCCGTGTTTGTTTTGAGAGTGTGTCAGGACGGATCCTTGTCTGAACCTAAAGTGAGGGGTCTTCCTCAAGCAAAACTTTGACCTGCCAACCACAGTCAGCTCTCTGTCAAATTGCCTTCCCCACTACATGTCTCCCACTCCTTCATATATATTTTTCTATAAATATGTATTCCTTTAACTTAAGTGCCCATCTTTAGATACATCAACAATTATTATGACATTTGTCAAGATACATGTATGACCGCGCCTCAGAGGAGGTCGGTTAAAGGCGTGTTCTCACTTGAGGAAGAGCTGAGATTTGGCCTCCATCAGTTCTACTCCGTCTCCCTCCTCTGGCTGAAGAGGGAGGCCCGCTAACAGAGACACTACTGCCTCCATGCTGGCCTGGTCCAGGTCCCTGCATCACACACACACAGACAAAAGAGAAACCAGTGAGAAAGCAGCTCTCTCAGTTCCGCATTGCATTATATGAGTTGGAACGAGCCGCACCTCGTCAGACACTTGATGTCGTCATCAGCAGCCTGGTTAGATGTTCCCATCACCCAGTCCGTCAGGTACTCCACCATCTTGTTCCTGCAGACAAGAGAGCACAGCGTCAGGGAACCTTCCTTTCTGACCGAGGGGAACTAAAGAGCGGTGTGTTTGTTTGTCCTGACTGATGAATATGATTTGACTTGGTCTTTAAATAAATGCCTGTGAAAATATCTTTTTAAGTGGGCTAAAGCTAATGCTAGGAGTTAGAGGAATTATAGGTCAGATTGCACAAGTAACTGACATTTGGACAATAATTAAATTGAAAGCACATCATTAGTTTGAGGCCAATATGTTAAAATACAATTTGGAATGAAGTGTTTTGGAGCTATAAAGTTATATTTTACAGAGCGCACTCCGGTTTACGAATAATGATCACGTTTTCAGTATCTAAAAGGACAAGTAGAGGGAAGCATAAGTTGTGACTGAATTGAGACTGTTACCACTCGTGCAGTGTTTGTATTTAAACTGTTTATCATCGTCTCAAATCGCACACGGAGTCATGATGGCCGCCTTTGGCTAGCTAGCTGGGTACGATCATTTTGCTGTAACAAACCATTACAGACCGCTCATTATCCCTATGAAACTAACTGTGGCTTTCTTTGACACCAGTATAATGGAAATGTTACTTAAAGAGTGAAAAAGAGCGTATAACTTTTACACTTCAGAAGCATCTTTTTGACCGTTATTAAAGCTCTATCAAGTACCCATAATGCACCGCATTCTGCCATACTTCACATTGGGACACACAGCAATATCTTAAAGTGAGTTTTAGGTTTGCCTTTCTTACCCTTTTAATTTGTTTATTAAATGTGTCTATATTCTACTCCAAGTTTTGAAAGTCTGATGTGTAAAAAAGGGGCACGCAGGGGACCTTGAAACTTCAATTGTGAGTATATATCTGAAAATCCACCCTCTTCACTGACCTGAACTTCATCTCCTGGCAGAAGGACAGGTCATCCCTCCTCTCCATCATCACCTCCACCAGCTGGCACAGTTTGGTTTTGATCTGGATGGCGTGGACCACGTTGCCCAGGATGCGCACATACCTGAGGGAGGGTGGGCAGGTCAGTACACCTCATGTCTTTAACAGGGTATCTGCACATTTAATGACTTTTAAGACCTTTTTAAGACCTCTAAAAAGAAAAGACAATACCACCACAAAAAAATGGATCAAAAAGAACTGAATGCTGTCTGACTGGAAGTTGGCACTGAAGCCTTAGCCAGAGCGGATATATTAGTTGTAACAGCTAAAGTAGAAGTAGCGCTACGAGCGACTCTACGGGCATAGTTCTCCTTTGAGTACCAGCATAGCGCTTGTGTTTTTCTGATCTCATGTGCGAATCTAATGCTTTGCGTTTTTCGGACACAGTTCACGTCAAGCCTCATAGGAGCAGCTGGACGGTTTCAGCCAGCCACGATACTTGTCGTCCTCAAACCACTTCTCATTAAATGTGCATTTACCGATTGTTCATGTTCCTTTTAGTCTGCGGCAGCTTTCAAGCTGAAGCTGGATAAACACGTTCTTCTTCTGCCTTAAAATGCGGATCACAGACACACAAGGCGTTCTACCACCACCTAGTAAGTGGAGTGTGCGCTATTTCACATACAGAACAAATAGGTATGGATGTTGCAGGATTCAAAATAACGTTACCGCTAAAATAAATCATACACATTTAACAAAAAATAGACACACTCGTTCATTCTACCCCAGATCAAATTTAATACCTCTCCTCCTAAAATTCCAGACCTTTTTAACATGTTAAGACCTTGAATATCAAAAAATAAATGTAAGACTTATAAGACTTAAGGACTTTTCCGCGGCGACCCTGTTTAAGTCACAATTCGAGGAAGATGAGTTTTTCACCACCTTAGCTCGTTCAGGGAGGACTGACCTGACCAGGTTGAGCATCATGGTCTCGATGCTGGCCTGCCCCAGGTGTTCAGAGCTGCCCTCTGTGTGGTTATCCAGAAGGTTCTTCATGATGGCTATGGTCTGCTCCACAAACTGGGTGTTAGTGTCGTTGATAGGGACCTGGAAACACGAGAAACCAAACGGGTGTACATTTCAAACCTTTCTGAGGTTTTACGATACATCTGAGAACATCAGAAATTGAACCTTGGGGTGGGTGGAAGAAAAACATGGCACAAGAAACCAAGAATGAGTACAAATTTAAACAAGACGTGCAATTAAATCTGGCTTTCTAGTTTAATAGCGCGTAAGCACAGTTCCGACAACTCAGCTTAACCCTTATGTTGTGTTTGCGTCTCCCGTGACCCGCTTCAAGTTGAAATGATATAATACTACCCTCTAGTTTTTTTTATCGGAACAAAACTTCATGTTATCTTCCACAACAGCTTTAAAAACACTACACAACTCATTTTGACATTTTCAGCCAAGTCTAAAGGTCTCCCAAAAAAAAGAGTTTAATTTGGTGTTCTGGTGTGGGAATCCAGATTCAGCGTTGATTTTAGACGAATATAGCTTGAAATAAGGTCTCTGGTTGACACAAGCTTAAGAGACGGATCACGTTTTGTCCTACGACATTAAATACATCAGCAGTGAAGCAAATGCTGCAACTTGTACAATTCTGAATCTGCCAACTTAAGGATCTTAAGTTGGCGTGACGTTGAAGTCGTGCGACCCTGATGTACTCGTCTGTAGTTCGTTTACAGCATAACGTTAGCATATTGCTTCTGGCGATTAGATTTATGATTCGAAAATGATAAAAATAGGGTAGACGTGGAGATTATCCGGCTGAACAAAATGTGCATTTATCAAACAGGTTTGTTTTCCACAGATATCAGAGAAATCGCATTGCTTTTTTGTCGAGGGAACGCATGCGCAGCTTACTTCCGGGTCAGCCAACAAAAATACACCGTCCCTGCGACACTATTCTCAGATAACATAGTTATCCAGTCTTCACTATAAGGAATTTAATGAGGAATTTACTTTGAATATGTGGTGTAATGTGTTTGGGCTATAAAATAAAATTAAGACAGGATTGTACGGATATGAATGCATAATAAGTTGGTTATGATGTAGTAAAAACAATGTTGGATGATGGTCATTGTTTGAGTGTTTTGAACTGAGTTAAATCAGTCAAATCAGTCCGAACAACATGAACGGAAACAGCTTTCGAACACAACACCAGGGGAAAACCAAATTCGGGACATGGATAGCTACTTATTTATTGCTCCAAAAGATAAATTTGGAATTCAAACAACCACGTCTAAAATACTGAAATTCAAAGGTTTGGTAATCTACAAAACAAGCTGTGACTGATATCGCTCCAACATTACTGGTGTTGCCGTAGTGCCACTCACCGGCCCCTGCGTGTCGAAGAACTTCCCGATGCTGTTCCTCAGCTTGTTGAAGAGCATGGGGTAGAGGGCAGGGCTGAGCTCCAGCCCCAGCAGGTCTTTGACGTTGGTGCGCACGTGGAGGCCCACCCTGTCGTGGCCGCACACCAGCAGGGCCAGCAGCCGGTCCACGAAGCGGCTGACGGGCGACTCGTTGGAGGCCGACGACGAGCACGAGGACACCGAGACCACGGGGTTGTAGACGTCGCAGGGGCCCATGGAGATCATGGAGTGTTTGCGCTCGCTCATGGGGCCCATAGGGGGGCTGTAGGTGGCCGGGCCAGGGGTGCTGCGCTGCTGGAGGCACACGCCACCCAGAGCACACAGGAAGCCCGTCATGTTGATCCACTCCTGCTGTGTGGGGGGGGGGGGGGGGAGAAACAGAGAGACGCTGAACTGCAGGAGCACCACACCATCGAGGCTACTTCTCATTACAAAACACAATTTCTCAATGTAAACATTTTATTTTCAATATTTCTGGAACAAACTACCAGAAAACTGCAGGTCTGCTGCGACTCTAACTGATTTGAAATCGAGACTGAAGACTTTTCTTTGTCACTGATTTTTAGGAAATCAAATAACTATTAATCCGAAATGTATACATGCCCCCTAATTCTTTTTTTTTCTAACAGTCTGTTTTAAAACCGTTACTATACACTTTTTTATTTTATTTTTATCCTTGTGTGCATCTGTACTGTTTTTCTTTCTCAATCTGCTGCTCCTGAATTTCCCCACAGGAATTAATAAAGGTACATCTTATCTTAATATCTTAGACAGCACTGTTACTTTTGTAATTCTTATCTTTACCCTTATGGCTTGTAGTAATAGTTTTTGTTGGCTTTTAATGATTGTTTGTATGATGATGATGCATTTACATATAAGTAATGCTTTTAATGGACATTTTATTCCCTAAAGAAAGAGCCTAAATACAGTCGCACATACACTCACTGGCCACTTTATTAGGTTCCCCTGTTCAACTTCTCGTTCACGCAAATATCTCATCAATACCTTATCAATATTCAAAGAAAACCAGGTGAGATGTGACGGAGTAGGCGGAGAGGAGAGCTCCCTGGTGTAGCAAGCTTACCTGCCCATCATCGGCCTTGTTTTTAGGGGAGTTGAGAATCTGCTTGGTGACCTGGTCCCACTTGGCATACGTGTCCTCCCAGGCCTGAAGGAAATAAATGGTGCATTAACAGCACTGCACACGCTACTTAATGGTCATGTCATCACAGCAAAAAGACAATTCAACTAATTCTATATGAATATAATCACTCAATATACAAGAAAAGCACAGCATTAATAAAAATAAACCTCCTGTGAGAGAACTGAGCAAAGAGAAATGCTAACCTGACATCTTTTTAATCAACGTATTATAGGGGTTTGAATATGAATTGAATGTCACCTCGATGTTTCCCGGTGTGGGGTGCTCCACCCTCCGCAGCAGGGCCATCACTCTCTTCTGTAATGTGGACCGGCCTGTGGAAACAAGTCCAACACGTTAACGGACGCTCCAGTTGGTAACACCGATACAATGTGTAGAATACAAACGAGGAATTTCACTAGGTGTTATGGTGCATACATCAAAATAAAACATAACAACATTAAAAATATAGCAATATTTACATTGAGATATGGGTGTACCTATAGAAACTAAATTAAAATTGGAATGAAATATGTGCATGGTAGAGTTCCAGCCATACGTCTGCTTTCCATAACATCCATTATATGAGCTTATATCCATAATATCTTGCCAGAAATTGGAAGATGAATACTTCCCAACAACCAGACATGGGCCAATATGTCCAAAATACAGACAAAGGAATAATTAAGTATAAGGATGCCTCCCAAATGTTGAAGAAAAGTCCTAAAGACTGTCGTGTTACCATTGAATACATCAACAGTAAGTGAAGCTCGTCAGTGGCAGTTACTGATCCTAACCCTCGGATGACCATATGTTGTACTGAGCAGCACTAAAGGACCACAGCTAACTAGGCTGAGTTTTCTACATTGCTTTCCCAACAACTGATCCCCCAGGATGGAACACTCAAACTCAAAGAACTACTCAGAAATTCAACTAAATGTCTATACGATTTTTACTTCAACAAAGACCCGAAATCTAGGTGTTGTCTTGGACTCTGCCCTGTATTTAAACACATTATTATTATTACAGTGATATTTCTTCAAGTTTTTACATTATAATGTTTGCAATACAATTTCAAAAATGTATATGATATTAATATAATGTATATTATTTCGAAGTTTGGCTCATTGTCAAAAATTAAATACATGTCATATTTGAAGGTTTGTTAAATGTTTGTGTTAGCTGTTTTTAATATAATGAAAATCAGTCGTTTGCTATGTCAGAATAAGAGTCAGAATGCATGATTTATCCCAGTCGATAAAATGAATTAATTCTCCAAAAATAACTATTTCAAAAAATTGAAATTGAAATAGACATTTTGGAAGATGCTGGTCATGCTTCTGTCACAAATTGAAATGATTACATTTTTGTCAATATCACCAAACTTTCTAAACATTACTTTGAAAATCGACATACGTTTCTCTTCAGAGAAAAATATGTATTTTTACTTATTGTACAGTGCAAATTGGATTTTTGTTACAGTTGCTCCATCTTATTTATTTGTTTTAAATGCTGAGTGCTTGACGTGTCTGTGTGGGCCTGACGGTACTGACCTGTCCCCATCATGTTGCTGACGGAGGCCAGTTCACTGAAAGTGGGGTAGTTGGGCAGGATGTTCTGGACGGGCACCTCGTCGGCGGCGCTGCGGATGTCAGCCTCCTCACAGAGGTGGCGGAAACACGACATGGCCACCAGCACCGCCTCGGTGTCTGGGCTCCACAGGAACATGTAGAGCGACACCTCCAGCTTCGTCTGCGCCTGCCGGCAGATGGGGATCCCTCCGCCCATAGTGGCACACTCCTGCAACCATCAAGGAGCAAAGAAACATTTCACATGCAACAAACTCTGCCTCGGAGCCAGGGAGACATACTGCAGGAGGGCTTCACTGAACAGTGGGAGGGGCCAAATTAAATATTTCACATTTGTCCTGTCAATACATTTATTGTTTTTTTAAAATGACCCTATTCTCAAGCAAAACATTTACTTTTTTTAAAATGCATTTTGGATCATTTCAAAAATAGTCATTTTGGGAAAAGTTTGGTCATTTAGTCACAGTGTGACCAAAAAATTACAAATTATCTTTTAATACAACTTTTATTTTTAATTAAGTGAATTTTGGAAAAACAATCAACTTTGCGGAAATTAGGGACTTTATAAAACTCATAAGACTTTTCTAAAATCAAGGCATTTAGAAAAAAAATAGGTTATTTCTAAAAGTTCAGGTGAATTTCTTTTAATAAGGTGATTTTGTAAACATTTTTAAAATGTAGGTCAAAATCTGTGTAGCTCCTCACCTCCGTCTCTGGGTCTACTCGGTGTGACTAAGAGCAGCTGTGCTTAGGAACAGGACTGTACCTTGTTCTTGAGCAGAAACTTGTTCCTGCAGATCAGGATCTCCCTCAGCCACTTGAGAACTTCTGTCCCGTTGACGAGCTGATGGCCAATCAGTTTGCGGCAGATGAGGAAGAGCACCTGTGAACTGAAGGAAGAAACAGAGAAAGGAAGGAGTTGTGAGTGAAGTCTGTACCCCCTTGGATAGGGTCTTAACGAAGGATGAGAACAATGTTCTGTACCTAATGTCCCAAAACGTCTCTATGGGGGTTTCAGGATTCCACAGCTCTATAGTCTCTGGCTGGTGCAGAACTAACAGAGCCTGAAAACAGACGAGACATCACACAAGGAGGGGGGGGGGGGGGAGACAAAGAAACAATGTTTTTTCATTAGTATGAGTTTAACAGTATAACAAATTAAGTAACTCAACCCCAAAATCACTTTCTTTTTTAGCTATAAACCAATGTAGGTTGGTATTAAATACTGGTGCTGATAGATTCTGCTAGAAAATCAAGACATTTAATGATAAAGTGTTTGAATTCTACATGCGTGTTCTAAATGTGCAGTGACTGCCCTCTACTGGTTAAACGCTTCCATTGTCTGCATCAGGGATTCCCAAAGTGTGGTGTGCGCACCCCGCCACTAGGGGGTGCGCGAGATCAAACATGTAATGGTGGTCTGGTGTAAAAATATTACAGTGTTCTTTTTTAAGTGGGATTTTTCCATAGGCTACAATAAAAAACAGGAACAATAAACATTTCCTTTGTAATCCCTTTTATTTTAAATCAAAAAACTATCATTTATTAGTTTTTGATAGAAACTGTTTCACTGTAGCCTAGGATATATGGGCGCCAACTCGTTTCATTCATTCTTTCAAATATGATTAACTGGCTGAAATCAGGGAAACTGTCAAGTGGAACGTCTCATGACAAAGTTATTTATATGGCGATAAAACAAAGCTTTGATGCGTTTTGGTTTTTTTGCGTTTTTTTGGGGGTGCGTCAACCCGGTTGGGACGTAGAAGTGGGTGTGCCGCAAAAACAGTTTGGGAACCGCTGGTCTATATTATATTATATGACATATTCACAATATCAGAATCAGGATACCTTTATTTGTACCACAATTTACGATTGTTAGAGCAAAGGTAGCTTAATATCTTAATATATCACTCAAGAAGCATGCATTCAAATAATTTACAAGCAATAAAGCAGCCAGGCGAAAGTATAAAACGTTGGTAGTATATATTGCAGCTATTTACGGTAAATGTATTCCACACAAGTAGTATTGCACGACAGGTGTAATAATCTTTGTTTTTATGTATGTGTGTGGGGGGTCTACCCCGGGGCTGTGGTGGTTGTAAAGTCTGACCGCTGCAGGAAGGAAGGACCCCTCTGCTATTTAAAAATCACAAATACTGTTCAGCGTTTTTACATTTTTCCAGAAGCTTAAAGATATCGGAATACTTTATTTATAACCTTGGGGAAGTACGGTTTCATGACAGTTGACCCATATAAGGATTAAATAAAAATAAGAGAAATAATTGTGAAAAAATTGTGAAAAAATGTCAATATAAACAAAAGAAATAAAATAACAAGTCAAATAAATTAGATTAAAAATATCTATATTAACATAGAAAGTTGAAATAATACGCAATATGTTTTTCACGTTTTAATTACAAGTCTTTTGGCTAAAAAATTGCTACACATCACTTAAGCTGTTCCTCTTTTGTGTTTGAATAGCGTGTCTTTAATCATCATTGAAAATCTATTAATTAGAAAAGAAAGTTGGGAATAGTGTATCCGAAACAACTCCAATTCTTCTCACAAACTGTGCCAACAGGCTGCCATAATAAAATGAGTGTTAGTGGTGCGTTTAGTGAAGGGGAGGGAGTGCGCCTGACCTCCATAGCTTCCTGGGACAGCTGGGTGGTGTTAGTGAGCGGCACCAGCTGCACCAGGCCGGTGATGAGCTCCGCCGTGCTGCTCTGCATGTCTGGAGCCTGCTTGACCGGGTTCTGGGGAATAGGTGCGAGAAAATAAGTCAATGTAGGGCTGATCATTATTAAAAGGTATCAGTAACGTTGGAGATGGTTCTGAGCCTCACATGCAGCATGAGTCTGGGGTCTGCGTGAATGAGTTTGACCAGAGCGAGGAGGAGGCACTTGTAGCTTCGAGTGTCCAGTTCTGTGGCTTTCTCTTTGTACTTAAGGCTGGTGCTTATCTTCCCTTTGAAAGTCAGACTCTGTGGGGGGGAGCAGAACACACGGAGAATCAGAATTTAAAGAAAGAAAACTTTATTTATCCTGGGACAAAGCGCTTTATTTTATAAATAAATAAAATGAAATAAAATACAAATATTTATATAAACATAAGTTACAGCATGAAAGAATAAATATATATTATAAAATAAAGACATGCATACAAAAGTGTCCAATAACATGTGATAATAACAAAATGTTATCAAATAAATATACTTATATAAACGCAATAAAATGTCCAATAAAACAAGCAAAAATAAAGATAAGTAAAATGTCTACTATAGATCAAATAAATACTTTGGTGGTAAGATAGGAACTTAAAGTTAAAATGTGCAATAAAAAGGTTTCAAAAAAACCAAAGACATTTATATAAACCTTAGTAAAAGTAATAATGACAATAAAATAAACATAAGATTATAAGAATTTGAAATAAAAACACAAGTATTTAAATAAGAATGTTCAATAAAAATAAACACCGATAAAGATATTTATAGAAACATAAGTTAAGAAAGTAAAATAAAAAGATAACACATATATATATAAACATAAGGAGTTAAATGTCCAATAAAAAATACAATAAAATAATGATATGTATCTAAACATAGTAATATAAGAAAGGGCAATAAAAAGATAATATAAAATGAAATTGAATAAAGTCAAAACTAAATAACAGTAATGTACTAAAGTCCTCTCACTGGGGTCATGCGTACTGGAGCGTGGGTGGCGGCAGCTTGTATCACCCGGTTGAGCGTGTCGGAGAACATAAAGCGGAGCTCTCCAGAGTAGCAGTACACGGCATCGATCTTAGGCCACCAGTCCAGATGGGACTGCAGGAAGACAGAGGGACATGGGTGAAGAGACGCAGCAAATGATTCCATCATCACTCCTTCATGGAGAAGCTCTGCAGACTTACATTAGTGATGATTCTGTGCAACGAGTTGACCAGGACAAAGTGGAAGGTGGAGGGAGAGGAGGAGGCCAAGCAGACCTTCAGGGCGCAGAGAAAACAATCACCGGATTGAGATGGAGCAGATAATATTAGAGACCTGCGCCATGTTGTTACGATATAATCAAAGTCTACCTTAAAGTGCTGGTTGTTGTGAGGATTGATGCGGAAACAGGAGACAAAGCAGTCCATCATGAGCTCCACGTCAGCGTTCTGGGTCCCCGTCCCTCTCCAGAAGGGTTTCGCTGGGTTGAAGAGTAGAGCCTGGGGGAGCAGGGAGAGCCACAGGTCACGTGAGGTTGTTCAAAAGCACCTTATCTGGTGTACAGCCGCAGAAATTAAGAGACCACTTCAGCATTATCATTTTCTCTTGTTTTATCTTTTATAGATATGTGTTTGAGTAAAACATAAATAAATCAATGTAATTCTATTCTATAAACTACTGACTTTTTCTTTTCTGTGTCGGATTTAAACAGACACTCGAATGGCTGCCATTGATGTAGAGATAAAGATTTAAGAAGGTGGAGTGGTCTCTTAATTTTCTCCGGGGCTGTAAACATATTTAAGTATATTTTTTTATTCTATTTTATTCATCTTTTATTTAAATGTCCTATTTGAATAGCGATATCTTCATTTCATCGCAAATTCTTACTTCTTATGTTCATATAAATGGTTTTATTCTATCCTTTTTTTATTGATTTAACTTTAGTTTTATATCCCTCTGACATGGAGTTATTTCACAAAACCCAATATCCCTCAGGATAAACAAAGTACTTTGATCCATACACAGACAACTTTTCCTTTAAGAATGAGATCAATAAAAACATACATTCAAACTAAAAAAGTTAAGAAATCTGCAATATAAAAAGAAAGGGAAAAAATCAGATATTTGATATCTGAATATAAGAAGTTAAAGTCAAATGTCCAACCAAAATAAAATACTAATATTTCCACAAGGAGATAATGATGAGATTTCCAAAATGTGCACAAGATGAGACAATTGAAATATATTTCAATAAGAAATGTGTATAGCACAGGGGTTTTTCTAGAAAAATATAGTATGAGGGCGCTAACGTCACTTCCGCCCAAAATAAGGCCCCGCCCACTTTCTGGTGGAAATACTGCATTACAGCGAAGCGGAAAATAATAGTTTCTTCAAGTCTTAAAGCTGCTGAGTCATATATTGGACCTCAAACAACAAATAAATCCAGACGTCCGGTTTCTTTACTTCCTCTACAGAAAAATGAGAGTAAGAGAAAGGATGTAATTCAGAAATCACAGTTTCAGTGTAAGCCTGCTGCCTGCCACCCGTCCACCGGCAGACCCACCGGACATCCATTCCCTATTTATCCTCCGTAAAAACAAAGCTGTCTCTGCCGTCTGACTAGACATCTGACACCATCTTCATATTTCTGGACTCATTATACAGTTTTTGACCAACAGAGATATTGTTTTCTGGCATCACTTTCTTTGCCTTGGAGTTTTAATAATAAATCTAACCAACAAAAGGATCAACGCTGGAAATGAATGCATCTTCAGAGACTGCACAGACCTTGAGATCCATGACGATGGACTGCACCAGGAGGAAGATGGTGGAGTGGTCCTCCCAGTTGATGTAGGTGGAGGCTTTACACAGTTTGACACAGGCGATTGCAGCGCTCTCCATCAGCTGCTTGCTGCCCCCCTGGCCCGCTAAAGCTTTCCTCATGCTTTCCAAAAACAGTTTCTGCAGACACAGGAGGGGAGGGAAGTGTGTGTGAGTGCTGGAGTCAATCTCCACAATGTGTGCTTGTGTGGGTGGGTGTTCCATCCTCCAACCTTATTGGCCTTGCTCTCTTCCACGGTGTCTTTGGAGATGGTGTGTGTGATCTCTGGACAGAGGATGAGGAGGATGATCTGCAGATGCCACACAGCTGCCTTCCTCTTGGCGCTCTCTGCAAAGCTGTCCACCAGGTCAAACAGCTTCTCTGCAGCTTCTGAACACAAACACAGAATTACAATGTTATTATCAGAAGCCCCATGGTAAACATCCCAAACATCAGGCGGTTTTTTTCTCTGGGTTTAAAGTCTTGTATATTGGGGCTGGAATGAGTCTTAAACCCAGAAATGATTTAGCTTTTTACATTACATAGCATTTACATGATGCTCTTATCCAAAGCGACTTACAATAAGTGCAATAAACCAGAAAGATTCAACTAAGGACAACAAGAACAGTGCTGACACATTAACTTCAAACAAGCAATATCATTTTAACTGTGTTTTTTAATGATTTGCTAATGTAAACATGTTGTTTATATTTTGCGTACATTTTCCTTCAGACATGTAGAATTTAAACTTTTTTAATGCTATTTTATTTCTATTGAGATGTTTACATTTTTAATTGTTTATTTCTAGCTTTTTTATTTGACTGTGTACAATGCCTTGTCTTTTTATGCTGCTGCAACACAAACATTTCCCAGATTGGGATCGATAAAGTACTTATCTTATTTGAACACTAAAATGCTAACATCATCCTGAATTAAGATCTGTGGTTTTGACAAGCTTACGATATTTTGACATTTTGTTCTACGATATACAACTAGTCAGTAAATAGTTATCTTTATTTATCTGAAATGTGCAAGAATAAATCAAATATTTTATCATAGAGACTTCTCCATAAACAGGATTTAATTTTCACAATGAACGTATTTTAAGTCTGAGACTCGGCCTTGAAAATAACAAGTGCCTTATCAGACACAAACAGGAATTTATTGATGACTGGCACTGGTTTGGATGCTTTTTTTTAACCAATTGTATCTTTAGAACTCTGATATTTAATAATAACCATCAAGTTTTCATGAACTCAAGTAAATTTGTAGGCAATGTGCGATCAGTGCAGAGATTCAGTCCAGGTCAAATGTTGTGAATCCATTCATACCTGCCATGTCGGCCTGCGGGCGCTGGTAAAGCATGGTGAACTCGTCTGGGTAATTCTCCACCCAGTTCCAAAACGCCTGTAGAGAGATAACAGTGTGAGTATAAGAGGAAGTATACACTCTATTATGCCCTTTATTGTTGTTTACATCTCAGATATTCATTAGTACAGGGCACAGGGGTCGATCGGATATCTGCTGAATAATCTGCGTTTTTACAAATATCAGTATTTTATGGGTTTTTCTAGAAAATATAGTATGAGGGCGCTAACGTCCCTTCCGGCCAAAATTACTGCCCCGCCCACTTTACGGTGAAAATACTGCATTAGAGTAAAGCGGAAAATGTTAGTTTCTTCAAGTCTTAAAGCTGCTGAGTCATATATTGCACTTCAAACCACAAATACATCCAGAGTTCCGGTTCCTTTACTTCCTCTACAGAAAAAAGGAGTAAAAGAAAGGATGTAACTCAGAAATCTCAGTTTCAGTGTAAGCCTGCTTTAACATATCACTTTGTTATCACTGTAACATTTTACGGAGAGAATTTGCATTTTGGTATGAGAGCGCACGGCGACAGTAAGTCCCTGTTACCCGGTTTAGACCAAAAATAATCAATACCACCGAAGGCTAATTTAGCACGGACTAAATCATACTGGAGCTGCTCCTGTGGCGAACATAAGGCGGCAGATATTGTTGAAAGTTGGATTAACTTAGGTTGGGTAACAAGATGATGAGTACCTTCTCTAAACTGTTGATGACTGCTAGCTGGGCAGGCTTCTTGAGAGCTCTAAACTTCAACACAGTTTCTGGACAAAGAAAGAAAACAGAATTAATACATCACAAAGATAAACTAAATTAACTTCTTTACAGAACCCTTGAATAAGAAACAGACAGTTAAATCTGAAATATGTGCCAACAAATAATGTCACCATTCCTTTAAGGGGAGTGTGGCGCTGTATGAACAGTAAGCTAACCTTGTAGCAGTCTCTTGAGCTTGGAGCAGTCCACGTTGATGTACTGCATTAGCTCTATGTCGTGAACGTCCACATTGTCCTCGGAGCAAACCGTGAGCTCCTGTAGCCTGAGGAGAAACAAAGTCAGAGATGTGAAGACATTATTGCACATTATTCAGGCTGAGAAACAACCACGTAGTGCATTATTTTAGGTTTTGGTTCATATTTGGTTCATGTTCCTGTAGTGTGTGCTTATTCCCCATAATGACCGCCCCGCTGGACATTATCCCTTACTTCTTCCTCCGTTTCTTATGTTTGCATATACAGCGGGTAAAATAAGTATTGAACACGTCACCATTTTTCTCAGTAAATATATTTCTAAAGGTGCTAACAACAACCCATGCAATCCACACATGCAAAGAAATCAAACCATAGATGTCCATAAATGAAGTTATGTGAATTAAAATGGAATGACACAGGGAAAAAGTATTGAACACATGAAGGGAGGTGCAAAAAGGAATGGAAAGCCAAGACACCAGCTGAAATCTATCAGTGATTAGAAAGCAATCCTGCCCCTCAGTGCAAATTAATATCAGCTGGTTCAGTCCCAACTGATGGCCTATAAACAGGTCTCTCATTACCAAGGTATCACACAAGAGAGATCTCATGATGGGTAAAAGCAAAGAGCTCTCTCAAGACCTTCACAACCTTACTGTTACAAAACATGATGGCATTACAGAAGGATTTCTAAACTCCTGGATGTTCCAGTGAGCACTGTTGGAGCCATAATCCGGAAGTGGAAAGAACATCATTTCACCATAAACCAGCCACGACCAGGTGCTCCTCGCAAGATTTCTGACAGAGGAGTGAAAAGAATTATCAGAAGAGTTGTCCAAGAGCCAAGGAGCACTTGTGGAGACCTTCAGAAAGACCTGGAATCAGCAGGTACAATTGTTTCAAAGAAAACAATAAGTACTGCACTCAACCGCCATGGCCTGTACGCACGCTCACCACGCAAGACTCCACCTGAAGAAAAAGCATGTTGGAGCTCGGTTAAAGTTTGCTGCACAACATTTAGACAAGCCTGTGAAATACTGGGAGAATATAGTCTGGATCAGATGAGTCCAAAATTGAACTCTTTGGATGCCATAATACACACCATGTTCGGAGTTCAGATGGCACTGCACAGCACCCCAGAAACACCATAGCAACAGTGAAGTTTGGAGGTGGGTACATCAGGGTGTGGGGCTGTTTTTCAGCATATGGCACTGGCACACTTCATATAAGTTAAGGAAGGATGAATGGAAAAATGTACACAGACATTCTTGATAAAAATCTGCTGCCATCTACCAGGATGATGAAGACGAACAAGGGTGGACATTTCAGCAAGACAATGACCCCAAACACACAGCAAAGGAAACTCTCAATTGGTTTCAGAGAAAGAACATAAAGCTGCTAGAATGGCCCAGCCAATCCCCTGACTTGAATCCAATAGAATTGAAGCTGTCATTACCAACAAAGGCTTTTGTACCAAGTATGAAATACATTTCAGTAAGTGTGTTCAATACTTTTCCCTGTGTCATTCCATTTTAATACACATAACTTAATTTATGGGCATCTATGGTTTGATTTCTTTGCATGTGTGGATTGCATGGATTGTTAGCGACATCTGATGAACATGTCACGTCAACAGCACCTTTAGAAATATATTTACTGAGAGAAATGGTGACGTGTTCAATACTTACTTTACCCACTGGATATATCTTTGTTTTTATTTGACATTTTTCCATTTGTATTGCACATTCTAACCTGTGTTTATATTTTTACTTGTATTCATTTTTGTCTTTTCTTTTTTCATTCTAAAATGTCACAACCCGATTTCCTCCAGGATAATAAAGTATTCTGATTTTGAATTAAGTTAGCCAATCTGAATGTAGAGGCTTCAATAATAAAAAACAAAACATTTTATGAACACATATTCAATAATTGAACTCAAACTCACAGCGCAGGATGATAGTGGAGTTTTTATGTACATTTGTGGTATCAAGATGTTCCGTTGGAAGCTGCTGCTAATCAAGTGAAGGGATTCTAATAGACCCCCGAAATGTATATATATTTTTTTTAAGCACATAATAATATCGGAGGTGGTTAATACTGGTCAGGCAAATAACAAAAGCTTCCAGAAACATTTTAGATGTTTCCATCCCTGAGAGGAACCCATGCTGCCTGAGATCTACCTGGTGGAGATGCGGCTGAAGACGGCGTTGAAGTTGTTGCAGCTCAGAGAGAAGAGGACGGCTGAGGCGGAGGCCCGGAGCTCAGCGGCGTGCTGGTGGCCCTCGCGGTACGTGTGGATGAAATGGCAGATCTCCGGCAGCAGCTGTTTCACCAGCATGGTCTCATCCAGACGCAAGCAGTCCTTGGATTGCTGAGGGGGTAAACAGTCAGGCGTAAGTCCACATAGCGTCTTTTTCTGTCAGAAAGGAGCTGGGCCCCCTCACAGTGTTTCATTAAAAGAAAGACTCCCTGTATATGACAACTATATCTAGACAACATATCACAGCTTTCGTAAAAACAAAGACTAGCTCCGCCCTCTTGCCTTCAACCCATCTATTTGTTTGACCAACCGGAACTTCCCCTGCTCTATCTGACAGCCGTAGAGCTATGAAGGCAATTCCTACAAGGTTTATAAAAGTATAAAACTCACAGGTAGCAACAACGAAAGCCTGTCCATCCAATCTGCTCAGAAAACTCAGAAAAAGCTTTTTGGTCTCTGCTATGATAGTTTCCGTGTGAATGACACTTCTCCTAAAAATGTGTATAGAGACGTCACCAGCGCTTTTCTGAAATGTTGAGATACAGCTCCGAAAAAAATGAAGAGACCACTGCAGCATTATCACTTTCTCTGGTTTTACTATTTCTAGGTATGTCTTTGAGTTAGATGATAATATTTTTTATTGTATAAACTACTGACAACATTTCTCTGTGTTGGAATTCAACAGACACTGGAATGGCTGCCATACATTTAGAGATATGGATTTAAGAAAAATGTGGAGTGGTCTCTTCATTTTTTTCTCTTTAAAGCCACACAGGGCCCTTACAGCGAATTACAAGTTTTTGTGGCACGGGTCATCCGGCTTTTGATGTTTTCGAACCCTGTGTGCAATATTACTAGGAATGGGTATTGTTAAGAGCTTAAAGGTCTCCTTCCATGCTATATTTCAACAATATAGTGTAGGACAATAGATACAAAAACTTGTCTGTGAAGTGTTTTGCTCAAAATACCAAACAGATCACCATTGTAGCGTGCATCATACCCCTCTATTTCAGCCCTGTTCATTAAGTGCTGATTCTGTGACTGTCGCTTTAAATCTGAGCTGAGCTGAGCTGAAGCTGGCCACGCCCCTTTGGAGCGTCATGCAGCTCTCTGTCTGAAGAGAGAAGTTTCTAACAGAGAAACTCAGCTAAACGCTGCCGTGATTAAACCCCATATTATGTTCCAAACCACATCAAGCATTATTTCTGAAACACTTCTCAGTGGTTACCACTAGAACAGAGACTTTATATGTATTATATTAACAACAACTCTAAGTCCCTCCTGCAGACATCCTGCCTGCCACACACACACACACACACACACACACACACACACACACACACACACACACACACACACACACACACACACACACACACACACACACACACACACACACACACACACACACACACACACACACACACACACACACACACACACACACACACACACACGATAGGTTGGGACGTGTCACGTGGGCGGGACGTTGCCAGGGGTTCAATGTAAAGCCAGCCCACATTTCGGTTATGATGTCATAACCGAAGCAAATCTCGATCAGCTCGTTTGTATCCCCATTTTTAAAGATGTGGCTAAGGGGGAAAAGAGAGATGGTTGTATTTTCTGACCCTTTGTGAGTGTCCTTACAAACCGGGGACACATATTTATGTATAAAAGACAGCAAAAAGTGCATTTTGCATAATAGGGGACCTTTAACGGTACTATTACTCGATCCAGTACTTAAACGGTATTCTTATCGATTCCATGCTATTTTTAAGGGAAATACTAAACAAATTGTAAACAGAATTAACTGTCTGTGAGCAAGTGCCTTGCCCCCCCCACACAGACGAGAAATCGCTCTTCTGAGTGGAAATAAGGATTTTGCAAATACAAAAATGTAGTTTCTTCGATACAATGTGCCAGGTAACTTTTATGCAGCAATAATGAATATGAAATCAGTTTCATATTTGTTCTTCATTTCTCCAGTAACGATAACAATACAGATAACGTCGGAGGTTATCGATACCATGCTCTTTAAAAATGTGAACCTGGGACCCGTCTAATACCGGGTTTCGGAATCAATCTCAATATATTACATATTAATACAGAGGGTTTTTTAATTTCAGCATGTTAGCTTTGGGACTTGTGTAAACCTCTGTTTTTCTTCCAAGTGTTATTGTGCTCCTCAGGAACGTTTTCTGAGAAATTCAATGAATTTTTTCTACGAACCACAGGAAATGATGTATAAACACCATATAGACATTGTGGGCCGTTATTTAGCGGAATCATATTATTACATGACCTTGTGTTTTTGTTTGACCCAAATTAAGCTTCACAATGACCCAGTTTATGTGGTTTCCACAAACATACTGTAGACACTACTTTTCCCTATTTTTAACCAATATGCTATTACCCATGCGATTAACCAGACAGTTTGTCCCATGTCCATTGGTTTTGACTCATTACCCAACATTAAAGGCAGGATAATCTCCTCATAATAACACCACTTTTATAATAGTTTTAGTGTAAATGCAATCGCCAGAAGTAAATAGCTAACATTGGCTATAAACAAACTACATCACGTTCAAATGCTTTGAACAAAATGTGAACATCTCTCCAGCTTCTGTTAACCACAGACCTTATTTCAAGTGTCCATTGACTTTGAGCCGAGGGGGCCCAGATCTTTTAAAATGCCAACTCATTTCCAGGTTTAGGACTTATTCCTGAACCCCTCTATCAGCAGCACAACCCCAACCAGAAATAGAGAGATGCTTCCATCTGAATGTGAATGCTAATGACTAAAACCTGCACAGGAAGCAGAGAGCAGTTCCCATCGGATGATCGGCTCCCACCAAACGCCTGCATATGTAATCCCAGCCTGCTGGTTCACTGAGGAACCTCCCAGGGATGAGGAGAGCGTGATTGATGGAGGATAAGTACATTACCAGAGGTTTTCGTCTGAGTGAGCACAAACACAGCAGCAGAGATACTGAATCTCTTGAGTTTGATTTCCTCGCAATGCACAAGATCGTAGACAACAGCCTCATCCCAACACAGGGCTCATAATGGCATCGACGTGAGTCTTTAAAGCGTCAAAATAAGATCATTTCTAAAACTTCTATTGTTTAGATTTTTTAAAGCTCCAGACAGGGTGTTCAGAGGGAAGACTCACCCCAACCAGGCACTTATCCAGGGTGTCCAGGATGATGAGCTGGGAGAGGTAGAGGTTCTTCTCCGAAGCTTCTCCAAATATCCGCTGTGAAGAAGATCAGTCAGAACGTCATTAATCAGCATTAAATGTTAGGAAACAGCATTAGGACACCATAAGGTTAGCTGTTGCTGCCTCAGTATCAAGTTACTGAACAGCATCACAATGCTGTCATTACCCAGCTCCAGGTTGGCTTTTGGCGCACTTTACAACCTCTAGTCTATGATATAACGGTTTAAAAAATAGCTATTGAAGGGTTCGTATTGGGCATATAATTCAGCTTTTTAAAAAAAACCATTGAATAGACCTCTCTTTCCCAATGTCAATGGGAAAAAGTATATTTGATACCAATGACATCAGAGACTAAAACAGTGGCTAGAATACCAATGCGGCCACTGCAAACATTTGCTCTGCTCAGTTTGTGGAGGCTTGGTTGTATCGTGTTTTGACTGGCTACCATTGGTTTTAAATCTTGGATGAGTGAAAAAGATGGTTGCTATTCATAAACACAGGGGTGCCTAATGACTCGTGACGCTTCCTTGACTAAATGAGGGACCTGCAGTGTTATAACAACACCTTTTATTCATGGCTCAGTGTGCGTAAAAACCTTGACTGCGGTTGTACTAAAAAAAGATCCAGGGTCCAGCTTATATTCCTAGTGGAACACCAAAAAAGATTGAGGCGAGGAGAGCCATACCATGTGGTGGAATCACGGCGTAAATGAAATAAATGACACAACTAGAACTAGGAGAGATTTACTCCGAAGAACCCCACTCACCATGTTGTTGACATTTTTGAGGATGGTGGTGAGGCCACTGATGACGAGGGAGAACTTGTACTTGGAGATGTTGATCAGACATTCCTTGTTGTGCTCTGTGCTGACTTTGGTGTGGGTGTTCTGGTGTCCAACTTTAATGGGAAGCTGAAAGAAAACAAAAGAGAGGATGAGGATGAAGATATCACAACTCATGGTATCACATTATGGTGAGGTCATTTTACCGTTACAAATATTATAATGCATTTTAAAGTATTGTAAAACTCATTCTGCCGAGTTAGAGTTGCTGGCTCAGCCTTAATATAGCCAAGAGAGGCTATACAGAATTTTCTGAATAAATTAGGGGTCACATCCCTTAATCCTTTGGTATTGTTTATTATAAATCACAAATCATGATTGTTTGATTAGGTGATAATGTGAAGAACCGTAAGAAGTGAAGATGAATTTAATGGAAATAGTCATGTAAAATTCTTAAATATGGGTCAAGGTCTTTATTCACCTTAACAGCAAAGAGAGCCTGGCCTTACATACGAGACAGGCCTTAATTACCCATTCACAATGTAAAGTGTTATGATAATGTATCATATTATCCCGTGCCCCTTCACACGGAAATATGTCTGCTTCAATTCATTTTGTCTGCTATTGATACCACTTATTTCATGTTTATTTTATGTCTTGATAACTTGAGAACATTGCGAGTACCCATGGTTATATTTCCATTAGTAAAACAACCGACATGTTCTACCCACCCAAAAGTCATTTAATTAACGTATTATTTACAACGCTTTTTACTTTTCATTCACTATCAATAACCGAAACACTTCCTGCATTTAACACCTTGCATGGCTAAAAGGCTTTTGACATGAAATGCCTAAATAATATTGAGTTCAATAGACATTAGTTAAAAAACTAGAAGCAATTTCAGAAATTTGGGTGAATGAACATTATTGTTGTGAGTAAATGTGAGGACTCCGTTACTGTACTGATGGAATTTATGTGGTGGAAAGTGACACATTTCTTATGTGAACTTTTATTATTGTATGTGTTATGCTAGGAACGTGGCCACAGTATTTCAGATTTACCGTAAATGTGATTATATTTTGGGGCCCCTTCAAGTTTGTTGTTGTACAACTTTTAGCAATAAGGCAAACTCAGTTACAAGATTAGAAACTACCCTAAATTGTCGGAAAATCCATAAAAACGACCATCACTTAAGATATGATATGTTTTATTTAACCAGCAATCAACTATTCAAACATCATTTTCAAAGTAAAGCTAAAAAAACATAATTTTATTTAAATGTTGTGACAAAACAGTAACGCCCAATTTAGGCGAAATTAAATGTTCTTTAAATTAAAGGACATCTTCAAAATCCTTATGGTGCTACATTGACTTGTCATAGGGACACTTATTGTTGTTCTTGCACCATGTAACTTTGATGAGTGGTTAAGATCTCGCGGGAGAAATGTGTAGGCTTTATGGCATTAAACTGACTTTGGCGAAACTGGTTGATATTTTATGGTTTTCTTTCCAAGGTCCTCCCGCTACACTACCTCATTCTTGGTGAGTTTCTGATGGATAGAAAGGTTTATTTGGGGCTAAAGTGTCGCCTTTTTTTGCAATTGAAATGTGGCTGCATTTGCAAATTGCCTTAAAATGTTGCTAGTTTTTCTTTACAAGTAATGTGATCATAACACATGCAATTGTACAGCTGTTACATTTCTATCTATCTATCTGTCAACTGAATTGCCCTCTGAAACTGAAGGGGCGCCATATCTCACAAATAACAATTCTGTCATTATGTGGCGTAAAATGGAAAAGTAATTCACTTCTTCTATCCTGTTTCATCTGAATATTTCTCGAGACCAAAGTTCTGCCCAACAATCGTCAGTTGCAACAGGCCAAAAAAATGTGACTAATTGAAAGCCATGGGACAGGAACTCAATACAGCTCAATGGTTCCATCATGAAGTCAGACTGTCACACCATCACATGCGCATAATATACGATGTAAAACAGGCCAGGCCTCTGTTTGCAGTCCAGTGCAGCACAGCGCGGTCAGTGAGCTCTTTGTTTCTCGCAGCTAGGCCTAGCCATTCCTCCAAAGGTCACGCATGCATTCAGTGTCCAGTTATTAGGTACACTAGGTTAAACATGTGCAGTCTAATACAAAAGTCCTGCAATAGATCCTTCTTTCGTGGAGGTTATTATGTTCCGCTTTTGTTGAAACTGCCTTAAAGAGAGGGCGATTCAACGGCATGACTCTTTGCAGGTTTTGTGGTGCTGTTTATTGTGATAATAACAGGTGTTTCTATTATTTTGTATTAAATACATAATAGAAATAGTAATAAAAGACCTTGCTTGCAGTGTTGTTTTAATCATTTATCAGACTTCTTCTTTAAAATGGTGGTTTATAGAGATCTTTCCGCAGAAAAAAAATGCTGATGGCCGAAGTCAAAATGTGAAGTGAGGCTCACCACATCCAGTCATTCTTATTATACATCCATGGCCACTTCTCTGAAATGCTTTCTCCAAATGGGATCAGAATCTTTGGGCAGGTAGAGAAGTCATAATTTTCCAGAGTGATTAATTAACCTTATTTGAAGAAAAAAAAAGGAACCTTTTCTCTTTGATTACTTTGCTTGCATAGCATCAGTTTATTAAATGTACAACAGCAATTGAAAGGGGAAAAAATAGACATCCTCACATTGATTCTGTGGCAGCTCATTTGGCTTGAAGGTCAATACTTCACCTTGGAAATTGTCGTTTGACATGAAACAAGATCACTAGACGTGGCTAAAATCCACAGAAACACCAAGTAAGTAGAATTTGTGATAATATTTTATCGCCAAATGTTTGAATTGCATAGCATTGAACTTTCAAAAATCAATCGAAACAAGGTATGTTTTTCAATCTGAATAATAAGTAGGATCACCATTCTCCCAGTGTTTTTTTCAACTCATCCGCACAGACTAGCGCCAAAAGAAAAAACTAGGCCTAGTTGTAGCAGCGCTGCTTACCAGTAGACTTTAGCTAGAAGATACTCAAGAGCGGAATACAGAGAGCCTGCAGCTACAAGAAAATGCAGCACTGCTTAAGCCAAAAAAACACCACAGTGCGGCTTAATGGTAAGCAACAGCTAAAACACAAACACAGTGGAGTTACTGATAGCATCCAGCTAAAAGCCACCATAGCGCAGACTACCAGTAGCCTGGAGCTAAAAGACAAAACAGTGATGCTTACCAGTAGACTGCAGCGAAAAACACAACAAAGCGCCAGTTATCGAAAGCATGCAGCTAAAAGACAACACAGCGCATCTCACACACAGGCTAAAGCAAAGAGACAACACAATACATGTAAGGTGGCTTACTGAGGGGGAGGAAGCTCAAGTTGTTATTGTTTATTGCAATATAAATAAACTATTTAAATGTGACCAAATGGCCTTCAAAGCTATATAGTGGACATGTCATCCTGTCACCATGTTGCCTATCCTTTTATGTGTAAATGGCAGTTATCAGGGCATAAACCAATTATGTGGTAACTTTACAAAAACATACCAAACAGTGACATGGCCGTCACTGCAGTAATTATTTTAACATGTCAACTTCAAATGAAATAAAAATAAACAGCGTGAGGGCCAGAAGTTTTCAATTTGTTTGTTGGATGCTGCTGCAGATTAATTTAAGCATATTGTTTGTCCTGCAGTAGAAGAGAAGGTGTCCAAACCATGCACCCACTAAAGATCATCACTGTAGAGCAATCACACTTTGGACATGACCTGTGCAAACCTCACCCCTCTATTCAGCGCAAAAGAGCACTACGCAAAAGCAACCAGGTAGATTTCCTTCATTGGGCACACACAATCATAACACCAAACACACCCTGTACCTACAAAATAATTAATTAAATTATATATTGTATAGTTTTAAATAAACACTGTCACCACCATCCTTTTCAAATATAAATCTAATCATTCATATTTATAAATAATAATAAGCATTACATTTTTTTTTTAGAAAAGTGTATTATTAATAAGCATTTATAATCATGCATCATCAAATTGTGTAGCAGGCTTAAGTTAATTGTTTACTGCAAAGCTATTTTATGTAGGAAAATAAAACGATCTGACGATTATGATCAGGCTATTTCAATTCTGTTGTGATGGTAGTTATTTTTATTTACCATGCACACTACATGAGCAAGGAAAATATTTAAATGTCAATAATAAACACCATATTTATTGGGGCTGGAAGGCTTTAGTTGGGGATAAGGATAACAATAACCAAGAAGCGGATACAACACCTTAAACCAATGGTAGTAATCCAAGCTGAGCGGCTAAACCCCGGCTTCAGTGCATGATCTGTTGCAATTTACACCAGACACAAAGACTTTTAAAGACCTAACACACACACAAACCGGCTGTCAGATTTCCCTTCAAACGACAAAGAAAAGTATTAATGCGAACTGATTGGGATTACTGAGTGTTGAGGACATTAACATATGACTTTTACAAACCCTGTTGACATATCTAGTAACAGTTTCAACATGAGCAAATGAAAGTAATTGCTTGTGTAAATTATATCTCCAGATAGAATCGTTGTGAGAAAAAAAACATTTACTATGGATATTTAATTTGCAATATCAATAGCTAGCAGGGAGAACAGTAGTCCCTCTTATATGGATTTCTCTTGGAAACAAAGAAAAGTAGTAATGCAAATAAGATTGGGATTAATGGGATTATTGAGTGTTGAGGACATTAACTATATCAGATTTCTGTTATTGGGTATATAGGCTGCATAGCTTGACAGTTTCAAAAGGCTCTTCAGTTCAGGTTTAACTTTACAAAAGATGAGTTTTACACACACTGTTGACATATCTATTCACAGTTTCAATATGAGCAAATGAAAGTAATAGCTCGTGGTAATTATATCTCAAGATAGAGCATTGAGATAAACGAACACCATTCACTATGGTTGTTTCACTTGCAATATCCAGCAGACTACATGATAATGGATCTTTAAATAAAACAGCTAGCAGGGAGAGCAGCAGTCACTCTTACTGCTGAGGTTTCCTCACATACCACTAGCCTCATTAGCTCATATGAATACAGCGTGCTAACACAGTCACATCTTATTTGTTTACATTAGATAGCTAGGCCTGCTAATGTTAGCTACCTAGCTGACACGAAAGAAAATGTTAGCTGAGGAACTTTAATTGACACACAGACGCTTATGAGCAGGTCCAAAATTCCCTGCCATGCTCTTTTATTGTGTATTATTCTGCAATGGGGCGGCTGTGTCCGTCTAAATCCCGGGACAAATGCAGGATACATCTGTTAATTGATCGTGGAGACGGCGCTAGCTAGAAAGACCTCATCTTCACTGTTTTGCAGCTGGGACAAGCAACACAGAACACATTTCCGTCGAAAAACTAGTCCCGACGGGATAACGCTCTTAAAATGTTGTATTTTAAAACGTCGTCCGTGTAAATGTAACGTTTGCCGGGGTGGTGGGGCCCTCGAGACTACCTAAGCTTGCTACACCCATCCACTGAATCAACCCATCTTACCTGCTCATCAAATCTAGTAATCACGGCCTGGACCCACTCCACTGGTTTGTGAGCCGCCATGGCCGGGCGGAGGGACACCGCAACGCTGGGCTGCTAAATCCAAGGTGTGAGGCCGGAGCTTGACAGACTTAATTATGAATGAAAATCTGCCCTGAATCGATGGGAAAGGACGAAAGGGGCGAGTATTTTTCCCTTTCTGTAGGCTTCACCATGCCACCGCCATGACACACCACCGGAAGTCTTCTTCAGAGAAATTGATGGGAGGTGTTGGAGACCAGGGTCAAGCTAGCGGGAATGAAACAGAACACTTCCAGGCACAATCTTCAAAGTAATGATTGTTGACGAGATGTTTTTTCGATTTAATAAATACAAATACGGTTGTTTTGGGGATTGACATAGCGATTACAGATGGAGAAAAAACACTTCAAATATATATGAAAAAAACAGACAAAAAAATACCTCCGTGTCTGTTAAACGTTTCTGTTTTCTGTAGTTTTAGTCTCTTTTGTAGTCTATCATCTGCTTTCAGGCTGATTAAACTGTGATACAACCACAAACCTCCAGATGTGCAGGGATAAACACACATTATAATGATAGTAGTAGATATTTTCTCAATGACTGCAACAGTTTTTCAGGTTATTGTTTCTCTTTTATTTTGAGCATGATTTTCATGACTTCCGCCAATAATGTGGGAAATTCTGGCAAGTGTCAGATTGTTTACAGCGCATGCTTAAAGTAATACCAGGCCCATCAGAATGTTTTCAGAGCTAAGAATGAATTTTTCAGTTTTCATTATTAAATCTTAGTCATTCTAAAAATAAATGTTCACAGTATCGAAAATAAACACAACAAATAAAATTACAAGACATTATATTTGCGTTGCTCTCAACAGCTCAGTGGGCTACTGCACCGATACCAAGGACAGCAAAGCTGAACCAAACAAAAAGTAAAATAAAATAAACAGGCTGTGCACAGGGTGTGCAGGGTCTGAAGTCATGTTTCCTGACTGATTGTCCATTTTAGTCTGTTTCAAGGGCGTACGTTTCTTTTCAAGAATAGGAGGGGGCTCTCATCATTTCCTGCATTCTGGTGTTTATTTATATGCCCTAATTATTTGATCATAATGTCTTTATTTTAAGAAAAAAAAAAAGTCATTGATGTCATTTATGATTTATATACCTCCAGATTGATGTGGTTTAACTTGAACATGCTATCACTGCATTTCTTTAGTTCTGATAGTTTGACCCTGTCACAGAGATTAAATGTGAGCGCGCAGTTTTTACCAGTGCCAGGAACATTGTTCCCTCTGTTCGGGGTCAGCACAAACTGGGGAAAATAATTAGGATATCAGAGGTGGGTAATCCTAAACAAAATAATCTTCATATTATCATGATTTTTCTATTCAATCTTATTGATGGTGTGTCAGTGTCAGAAAAATATGTCGGTCCAGCTTATGATATGTAGGCCTATATGTGTAAATGTACTATTACCGTTACTGTGAAAATAGTAACATTGACAACTTGTGCTAATCTTGGCTATTGCCACTTCTGTGATGATAATCGAGCTAGCACAGAAAAAGATATTTGATAAATATATTAATCCTATTTTCTAACTGACCAAAAAATGATCAGTTTCCACTAAAAACAAACGTAACAGGGTGGACATGTTATGCTATCTTTATTCTGCTTCTTGTAGACGCTTTTCCTGCCCAAAATGAAATCTTCTTCTTGAGTCCTAAAAATAGTAGAAAAGTAAAGGGGCGTGGCCAGGGGGGTTTAAATCAGAGTAAACAGACGGGACATAGACACTTGGGACACACACTGTTAAAAATCCTTTAAACAATAACACAAATTTGGTGAGAAATTATAATAATAGGATTATACAACAATGTAGAATGTGTTTGTATTTGTTTGAATTCTTTTTAATAGATCGTTATGGATGTTGAGCAAACATGATTTGGGACATGGCAGGTTGGCCTACTTGTGCTAAAATCACAGTAATTTGAATATCCTGGTTATACAAAATTGTTATTTTTATGGGGGATTAAAACCAAACTTTTACAAACAAGAATTAGCCCTTTTAAATGCTAAATATATGATATAATGTCTTGGGGACAAACAAGGCACCGAGTGTTTGAGAAGAAATCAGCAGCATTAAGTAAAATAAGTACTAAATAAATAAATCATCCAGATGTTTTGCCTAGAGCATGTTGTACGACTTCATAGAGAAAGTGTATTTTTAGAATTGGCATAAGGATGAAGAAAACAGTGACAAAAACCCGTGGCTGCAGCTAACTTGACAGCGCCATGTGTGGTTCAGACTTTCATTTAATATTCTCAAGTTTCAGTCAATATTTTCAAGGGTCATTAAGAATTCTTCAGTTTAAGTCAAATTGTTAAAGTTTCTTACAACACTCATAGTTTTGATGAATATTGTTAAGTTTCAGTCAATATTTTTCAGGTTTCAGTCTATATTCTCACAATACAATCCAAATACTCTTAATTTGTTCAATATTTTGAAGTGTGATTCCTTTTTCTCAAGTCTGTCAAATTCACTCAGTTTCATTCTAATCAAAATTCCCATACATTTTTTCCATATTTCATTCAAAATTCTTCTATTTTGTTCAATATTTTCAAGTTTTAATCTATATTGTCTAGGTTCATTTAATATTCTCAAGGCACTGTCATCAGCCATCCAGTAAAATAATAGACAATTTAACCTTTAAGGATGCATTTGGTCCAGAATAACACTGATGACCATATTCAATATTGATAGCCGTAGCCAAATATGGGGTCAACAGAGTCTGGATCTAAGTCATTAATTCCTCTACCTGATGAAGACAGATATAAACTAAGATACACTTTTAGCGAAGACATCAAAATGCAATATAATTGATCATAAATCAAAACTCTCGAACACTAACCAAATTCAAAATTATTTAAAAATTAATTTATTGAACTGAAATTATACAGTTTTAAATCTGTTAAGGCACCTTGTTGAAATTGGACAGATGAAATGAGTGACTCCAATTAATGTTTTTCAATAACTTAATGGACACAAATTGGGTAACAATCACATTAAAGATGAAGAGATCCATGTGTGGTTTAACATACTGGACTGGAGATAACACATTCTAAAAATACATTCAATAAAATACTCTGGCGTTGCATTCAGGAAAAACCTGAAGTCTTCTTTGTCCCTAAGTCATACATACATCATATTCATACAGATATGCGTGAGTGCTGTCCAAAGAGTGGTACATGTCAGAGACCGGGCTCATGTTGCATTAACTAGAAATATTTAGATCAGCACCGAGTCAAAAGTTTTTACATTTTTTAATACCTCTGTTCAAACTTGGCAAGCTGTGCACGTGTCCTTTGGTACGCATGGTATTGCATCTTTGTGTAAGACATCAACATGAATCTATCTGCTGCTCTGAAATAAACAGAATAAAATCATCAATCGTCTGAAGGCACAGAGGTTTCTTCGCTCAGTTTGATTTCTTCTTTTTGCCGCTTGAATCCTGCTCAGAGCAAAGAGACTTTAGGGGAGGTTTTCATTGAAACAATTGGTAGGCTAGACACGGGCCTACAGAGGGATGGTCGTCTCATGAAGGGGGTAATCCTTTGGGTACAGCCATTGTCAGTTTGAAGTTCATGTGTTTTCAGCAGAACTTTAATGTCTACTCTATAGCACCAGGCCTGGTGGCCACATATACAAAGACGACGATGAGCAGCACCACCACAGCCAGGGTAGGCAGCACTATGGTGGCCACCTGCTGTCGGGCCTCCTGCATGGCCTGCTTACGCTCCTTCTTGTCCTTGGACGTTTCTTTTTTGGCTTTGCCTTTGAGTTGCCTCATGTTGTCTCCAGGACCGCTCACTCTACTTCTTTGTTGTGTTCACAGGAACCTGACAAAGACAGATAAAACTAGTCAGAAAAAGTCTTACGCTTAGAGTTAGTCCCAGAAAAAGGAAGAAATTAAAATCTTTGTATAAAGATTTAAAACAGTTTTAACTGTTGACCAAAGTTAACTTCACAATATCTCCTTTGACTATTAGCTATTGGATTATTCCATTGGATATTTGAATATTGCAGAAAATAAGGTCTGTGAAAAACAGACATTTATGATACTTACACGTTTTGTTCAACAGGATAATCTCCATAAATGAACACCACTTTATAATAATTAAACAACAAATACAAAGACCAGAAGTAAAAAGCTAACGTTAGGCTAAAAGCAATCTACATTACTATCCCATGACTTCATGTCAACACCGCTAAACTTTTATTAACAAAATACCTTATTTTAGGCTATTAGCCAAAAAATGTTTCCAAAAACCATTGGCTTGAGACGAGTTAACTTGGAAGGTCTAAAATACTAACTCTGTTCCAGGTTTAGGACTCATTCCTGCACCACTCTATAGCAAGCCTCCAAAGGCAATGTGACATAAGTCAAAAACCGTGTTGTGTTAAGAGTTTTGTGAGGTTAGTGTAAGTAACAGTAAAGGTGCAATACATCCCTGAGTGCCAAACTTGTTCTATAATCCAAATTAGGCAGGGGGATATTTTTCAGAGATGTGACACATATTAGATTTTTATTTAACCAGTCAAAGCACTGTGTGATTTGGATAGGGGAGATCTCTGTGGATTGTTCCATAAACACCTCCTGAATGAGAAGCTGATCTAAAATGTTTGGTTAGTTTGCAGCAGCTCCATCCCATGCCCATCAAACAATGATGGAGAAAAAATGGATTTAACAAACGTCTCCTTTATTTAGTGTTCGTTGCCAGTTTTTGTTTGTTTTGTTTGTTTTTTAGAGAGGAGGAGACTGTTCCTGGTAAAATCATCCTAAATTAAGAAATTAATTAAAATTAATTAAGAAATAAATAGAGCAAACATCAGTGGTAACTTAGCTTGCAGTCCCTGGACATTAGTTGTCCAGTTGTCGTGAGATAGTTGTTTAATGTGAAATGGCTTTATTTACTGATTTACGGGTTTTCATCACCACGTCTGTTTTTATTAGAAAGGAGGCGACCTCTGTGGATTTACTGGACCCCAGTAAAAGAAAAACCTGAACAATGAACAACTACATATTGTGCATTTTACTAACATCAGGATTTGTCAAATGTTTTAGTTTTAAAAATGTTTTTTTGTACTTATTATGGATTTTGTTTTGTTTGCTGTACTTAAAACATACTGAACCTCAAATGTAGTGTACACCCTGCACTGACTGGTGACACTTCAACCATGTATGACGTCACGGTTGACAAGTCATATAACCTTACCGGTAACTTAGTAAACAGTCAAAAGTCAAATAAGGTTATCGTAACAGTAGTTATCTTACTAGCTGAGTGACACATTGTTGATGCCGCCTAGTAGCAGTCAAGCTAACATTACATGCAGTAGGTACAAATGAGGTAGTGACTTTGCCTGTTTACTGGAATTTAACAAGCTTACTACGACGATGGACTTTACGCACGGGTTATTCAGCTAGCCACATTGCTGCACATGTTCTTTAACGGGTTATAACATGCGGTTGAGGAACAGTACGGTCCTGTATCCGGTGGCTCCTTACGCTAGTTAGCATGGACTAACTTTAGGAAATGTGAGCTAGAGAAGTTACAGCCCTGAGAAAATACTGCTCACGATTCATAAAGCCAGAGGTAACGTTATCTTACGGGCAGAGTCGGAGTTGTGTTCCGCGCTGAAAATGTGTTTTGCCGTTCTTCCAGTGTTTCTACCGGATTCCGAGATGCCAGGTTTGATACAGCAGAAAGTACAGTAAGTTAAAAACCTGCTGTTCCTTACGGATCTCGACGTGGCACTCAATAGCAAGGCTTGAGGGAAACCGCTGTCAAGTCCGCCAGCATGAAAACGATGGAACTTCCGGCCATATCCTCCAAAATAAAACACTAAAGGAAGACATTTAAATTAGAACATTATAACTTGAAGTCTGATAATACAAAAAATAAATAATAACAATTAACAATTATTATATTGATTATTATTGTTATTTTTATTGTTTTTTTGGCCGTAAAGCTTAAGCCAGATCACATGGCAACTTTATACAATTTGCAACAATAGCGACATTTTAAGGTTGTTGTATATTTGAATTTGGTGTTAATACATGTCTTAAGCATTTTCTTTTTTAATGCCGAATAGTTTCTTAAAAATACTTATTTTTATTATCTTCCTGTTTATCTGTGACCTACTTTCACAACTTATTTTCTTATATTGTTTATATTCGCTCCACCAGAAACCAAGTCAAATTCCTTTTATGTGTAAACGTACCTGGCAACAAATTTGAGTCTGATTCTGATTAAGTGGAGAATATAAAAGGTGCACAAATTATTAACAGGAGGACTAATATTGATTGTGTAAAAGTCATTAATGTGATATTGGATATTGGACACATTTCAGCTAAAATAAGGATATACTGTTTCATTTATTTTTAAAATGGACTTTGTCAATGACAATAAAAGCACCAGAATGGAGGAATTATAATTTAGCTAGGCTCAAATTTGAACAGTTAATTAACATGTAAGCTAGTTCTGGTGATTTAAGAAATTCATTGAGTAGAAAATAATTCTGATAGAGTGAGATTCAAATGCTTCCTTTATTTAGTCTCACTAACTGTTAATGAACAGGAACTGGGACTATTTATTGGCAGATGACAAGTGACTCACTTCAATAAGGTGTTCAGGTGTTATTGCCCTTGGGCCCCTTACAGTTTATTGGTTGTTCTCAATTAAATTAGGCTGAGTTGAATTCCAAATAAAAGGTATTGTATTTGTAGTTGTATTTATTTTCTTAATAACAAGGACAATAGACTCAATAGGAAGAGATCATGTTTTTAAATCTTACCTCACTTACATTTATAGCACATTAACTCAAGCCAGAAGTTCTTGAAAATGTCAAACTAGTCTCAAAAATGTTAAATCAAATGTATAAATCTGAGCCACCTGCGTTAACCTGAAAAAAAGGCTTGTGCAAAACTCGTGCATCAAGATTATCAACACAAGTCCACTCAGAATTTTGAAGAAATTACACGCACGCAAGACACAATAGGTTTCAGAATCAACTGACAGATGTTTTAAAATATTTTGAACTTGTCGCGCTCCAGTCCTTAGTCACACTCACATGGCGAAGCCCAAAAAGACCAAAGCCAATTTGAAGAACACCCAAAGAAAAGGCCTTAAGGGGCTCTTATAGTGAAGAATAGTGCGATGGAGTGCAGACTAAGGTGGCCTTTAAATGAAGAAAACACTGCTCTACATGCCAGACATCTTCCTGCACTCTGGTCGCCCCCCACCGATAGCTGGTGCCTCTTATTTTTTCCTGCCCCAGCCCCTCAGATTGCCTGAGTCCGCCACTGTCCAACACCATCACCCAGTTTGCTGCTGATCAGTAGAACAAGCCTGACAGCCTACAGAGAGGAATGTAGAGCCCTGACATCTTGGTACCAAGAAAACCATTTACATCTTGGCCAAACAAAGCAAACTTTTGTACTCATACCAGTCTGTCAATGTACTATATTTCATAATAAATATATTCCTTTTCATTTTGTAGTAGCGTTGTTAGAGGGAACCTGAATTGAATAATTATATTGCAAAAAACTAAAATAAAATGCTTCTGTGTAATTGTTGGGGATATGACAAATAGAGTCTTGAATTCATTCAAAGTGCAAGACACTTGGCTGATTGCAACTCTTTTGAGTACACTAATACAACTACATGTTACTGGAATAAACAGTTAAAAAACAGTACACTTTTGTGAATGTGTGGCGATTGAACTGGGCTGAGATTAGTTTCACCTGCATCGACACATGAAGGGATACAAACCCAGTTCTGCCATTAACACAAGGTTTGAGGCTACAATTCCCCCAAATTATACTGTACTTAATCTAACAAGGAAATCCCGTTTCCTTCTGTTAATACACACACTGTACTTGATTGGTCTATCTGTCTGTTATGGGACTTGACGCCAGATATTTTCTTGAATTGAATTGAACAGTCAGTTAGTTCTTCACTGTCTCTGTGAGGATATCATTGGCTCTTCGGAGCAGCATTCACCACAGCCCGCAGACGTCGTTGGCGGCGCACGGTGTCAATCACATGGATTACCATGACGTCATTGCGCTCCGGAAGGCGATTGGCTGGCAGTCCTGCGTAATCTCACCGCCGAGTCGCTAAGGGTTTGTTCACCATGTTGGAACAACTGCACATCATAGTTAGCCTTGTGACCAATAGTTTGATAATGTCCGTGTCAACGGAGCGGCGGGGGCCCGGAGTGTAGAGCTTCAGGCGGCGGGGGGGGGGGGGGGCTTCCTCTTCTCCGGCGAACACACTCAGCGACAACGACACAAACGGAAGTACTACTTGTGTGATTGGGCGACACCTCTTTGCTAGCTCCGAACTGTCATGTTGAAGACTGTTTATCTCTAGTTTGGCAGCTGGATAATTTATTCAGCATTCAACGGACTTAACTTTCCCCCCGGCACCGATATCCCCTTGATGTGTGCCTATGAGCTGCGAGACAACAGTGTGACCAGGAACAAGGCTGTCGATGGGGAAAATAAGTTGTCCGCCAGCCGTCTCCGAGGATTTCTCATCTCGTTTTTTGAGTCATGGTCTCAGCTTGGTAACTCTGTCAGAATGACGGGAGTTTCCTTCCAGATGCGCGCCTCGCTGGAGTGTATTAATATGTGAGTAGAGTGGAGGACCGAGGCCTGGCCCTGCCTGCGCTCTCCTGTTGTGGCCTGGGTTTGGATACAAGCTCCTGTGCACCGGATCAGCAGCGTTAATTACGGCTCGGAGATTACCCGTGTCTGGCCTGCGCACACACACTGTGAGGACTCAGTTTGGCGTTATAGATGCGAGCCGTGTGGAGCCCCTGTGGTGGGAAGAAGACCGGAGCCGAGGCAAACTTGGACACTTTTAAGACATGAATGATCTGCTTCCCATGTGACAGGCTTTAGATCACACTGTTCTATCAACACGGGGAATCTCATCCGGAGGGAGGGGGTGCCACCTCTATCATGAGGGACATCTAGGGCCAGCGACTTTTTATTTATTGAGGGGGGCGCGGGTTACTTTTTAGTCAAAAGTTTTTATTCAACATTGTTGGCAGTAGCACAGTACAGATATTCAGACTTGGGTGGCCATTACTGTACTCTCATGACATGCTCTCCGTTATTAGCCCCGGGCTACAGTAGCCTAATGGTGTGAAAGCAAGAAAACTCATTTAGAGGAAGTGGGTCAGATCCTTGTTGGCATTATGATGAGGAGGCACACCGGAATGGTTTCTCTACCCACACTTTTAAAGTAGCAGGTGTTGTCATTTTCACATTTCCACAGTTTTTAATAGTTTCATCCGTCGACAGATAGCTTGCATCACTTTTAGGCAGCTTCTGGCGGGTCATTGAATGGCTCTTTGCGGCACAACGGCTACAAATGTTCCAAAAATGATGGCTGCTTACAACGGTGGCTCTTCTACAGTAGCTGCCCATCACCCGCATCACCACCACCAACTCCAGCACCTTCCGCCTCCCCACATGCACCACCACCACGCGGGCCAGCATCACTTGCAGCACCCGGGCTCCGCCGCCGCCGTGCACACGGTGCAACAGCACGGCTCCACGGCTGCTGCAGCTGCTGCAGTGATGCTCAACCCCGGCCAGCAGCAGCCGTATTTCCCATCTCCTGCTCCGGGACAGGCTCCCGGACCGGCGGCTCCCGCCCAGGTTCAGGCAGCCGCTGCTGGGAAAGTTCACCACCACCAACACCAGCAGCAGCAGCAGCACCACCATCAGCAGCAGCAGCAGCAGCACACGCTCCACCTGCAGCCGCAGCTCGAAATAGAGCCTGACAGGCCCATCGGCTATGGAGCGTTTGGGGTTGTTTGGTAAGTGCACTGCACTACTTTTTTTTACTTCTGAGATTAAAAGTCAAACATCTGACAATTAATGATTAACACTTTTTAAATAATTCTAAATTAATTATCAACATTCTGACTTAAATCTTAAACATTTTCCGCCCAAAAACATTTTTTTATGAATACTTCATATGTGGCCCTCGTCCTCTTCAGTACATACTGCTAGCCTTTTTCTAAAATCCATCTACCAGACCTACAGGCAGCCTCTGATTTCCATTACTTTTAATTATAATATAATAACTAATATTGCAGTTCAGATATTTTAAACGTGTAGCCTAAATGGGAACTTACAATAAATTCAATTGACAACAAGAAGTAAGTGACTCGGGATGTTTGTTTATTGTGATACTGTATCTGAAGTTGATCTTTATACTGAGTGATATGAACAGAAACAGAGCACACTAGCACCTGCTGTAAGTGGACTAAAGCATGTCGCTGTATTGTCCATTGTGTAAAGTACTGTGACTAGATGTTTTACCTATAGAACAGGTGAAAACTTGAGTAATCACAATGAAATGATAAAACATTCTTTAAGGTTACTTCTCTGAACTTTTTATATTTTATATCTACTTGTTTGTTTGGATTGTTTGGCCATTTCACTGATTATACTTTTTTTGCAGTCTACACTGCATTCTGTAACATTTTAATCAAAGGAGCATTTATAATCTCAAATCAAAAGTAATTATAAGTGATGACTTTTATCATACTGAGCTTACAATAAAGTATTCATTATCCAGTGGATTATAGTATCCTGAATTGTGAAGCACTTTGTAAAGCCTGTTTCCTGTATGAGAGGGTTAGAATAGACAGTCACTAGTGGGGTGTTTTATGTTGTAGAACAAAGTGGTACATTTGTGTTAACTACAGACCTTATTTCAGGCATCTAACAAAAAAACAACAACATTGACTTTAGGATTTGATTCGATGAACCGAAGCGTTTAGCAATTCTGCATGGCTTTATTATTCAGCACTGGGGCATGCCGCTTGGGTTCACTTAGGCTTTGGGGTTGAAAGAATTTTTTTTACTTTGTTGAGCACCATTATAAGACTAAATATTTCCCGCAGATGATTCATATTAAGAGCTGTGATGTTTCACATTATGCTGTGAAAAATCTGTGCTGAAGATTGCCAGTCGGTTAATCAGCATTTCCGTCAGAAAGAAATTGGTGCCAATGTGTCCAGGAAGATTTCCATGTACCATGGGTGAAATTTTCTTGGTCTATTATTGAACTTGAAAAGCATAGATTGGAAGGCCTTATAAAGAAAGACATTATCACTCCACGTACATTTATGTTTTATTGAAAAGTAGGCTTTTTCAAATCAAACAAGTGTCATCGATAGATGCGTGCATAAGCATTAAGATGTGATATTTAAATTTGTCAGACTTCAACTGATTTTTACGGTCAAAGTCCGGAAAATACGGCTGATGGAAACACTGAGATCAACAGCAATCTAAAATGGTCAGAGTGGAAAATGGAAGTGCTTTCTGTTACAGAAGAAAAAAGGAGAGAGAGAGCAGCAAAGTGGCAAATACAGAACAATATGACTTTGTTTTACTTATTGAGTTACTGCTGTGGAAATTTCACATAACACGGATTCCATCAAGACAACAGGAAGAGCTGAGTTTAACAGTAAAGACATAAACGGGAGCAGACTTGAAAACACTAAAATATGAACAAATGAAGTCCTAACTAATGATAAAATGAACCGTGAAATCCAAGCATCATGAGACCATTCCATAGCACTGTGGCTGTTGGTACTCAAGGATTGAAAACATTGTTGAAGTCTTTGTGAAAGATTGGATCTTAGTGCGCTGCCATCTGTTTGCCTTAACTGATCCTATTTGTAAAGGTCACTCAAGGGTGGTTGGAAAGGCCTACAGTGTGTAGAGTTAAAATACTCTTACTTACACTTGTTGTGTTCCTCACAAGGCTTTAATCTCTGCATTTCCTCCACTTTTTTTGAACTATCGCTAAATAAGGCCCAATCTCAACATCCACACTAGGTATCTTGGACTTTGATGCGCGTTCCAGCTAAGTGCGTGAGGTCTAAGGGCTTTGCGAGTGCCAAATCAACTTGCGCACAAGGGCAATCGCAGATACTTTAAGCCCTTCATTCACACTTGGTGTAAGACTGCAATGCATTTTTGGATGCTTTGCTTGAGGGAATTACATTTGTGACAGTAAATCGTATGGGTTACCAAGGGAAGCCTGGAAGCTTAAATAAATTAGTGAACATGGAGGGCTTGGATGTGCTGTTATCCCTACCTTTTAAAAATCGTTTGGAGGTAGAATCCCTACAATATCAAGGGAAAACATAACAAATAATTACGATTCACACATAGACAGTACATTACACATCATTTTATTTGGAAAGCATTTCTTTGAACTTCTGCTGAATGATGCTAAATTGGACAAAAAGCCTTTCATTTATTATTTGACAATTGCCTGGAAGATGTTCAAATCAAGCAATCAGCTCGTCAGTGCTTTGGCCGTGAAGAAAGAAAGAAAGATCAAAAAAATAATTAACTCCCAAACCCACAATCATACACCACATGTTTTGTCATTGACAAGGGAACTTAATATATTGAAATAAAGTACTTTATGTTCATGTTTTGTATGAGCCTTTGCAGCAGCTAGCACTCAAGCACTTACCTCTGACGTCAGTTAAGTCCCTAAATGGTTCAGGGCTTAGACCTTAGGGTGGAGATTAAGATTTGGCCTCGCAAAGGTGCTCAACCAACAAACACTGGGATGTGTAATAAAGTATTGCTTCTGCCCTGATCCCTTCATTCATTTACTTACTTTCCTAATCCAAAGTCAGACCATTCATCAAGCTTGCATAAAAGATATCTCAGCTATTTGATTATTTAGTTGCCATTAACGGATCGAAAGTGTCAGCAAAAACATGATGAATCATCCTCTGGGGATTATGAATATCCACAGCACATTTAGTCTAATTTCTCCAAATGGTTTCTCAATTTTTCTCAATATTGGAACTGGCTTTTCAGTTCAAGAAAAAGTCAAAGGGCCTAAAATATAATTAATAATGGACCTCCTGGAGACCCTGAGTATTTTTAAAATCCTGACCATCTAGCCTTTGGATAATGAGAAAGAAATAAGCACCCCAATTGTCCAATAAAAAATTATTACTGTATCAAGCTAATATTAACAATATGAAATCCTCAAGATAGCCACAAAATCTTATTGTGTTTGTTCTCTCCCCCAGGTCAGTGACAGACCCCAGAGATGGAAAGCGAGTTGCCCTCAAAAAAATGCCGAATGTCTTCCAAAACCTTGTTTCTTGCAAGAGGGTGTTTCGGGAGCTGAAGATGCTATGCTTCTTCAAACATGAAAATGTAAGTACCACCTACAAACACCCTTGTGGAACCCCCTTTCTTTTTAACCTGGAGGTCATTGTGAATGACAGTCCTATGACCGACAAGTCTATTAACGCTAGCACTAGTCACACGCATTTCCAATCAATACGGATGTTTAAAGAGAAATGCATACAGCATTGGAGGCGTGGCCCCATTCATTCCTATCAGCGTTCTTCAGTGTGCATGTGAAGCCAAACTGGCCTGACTAGTAGAAAAAATACCTGGATCATCTGGGGACACGGGCCCATAGAGTATGCTCACTTGCTGTTTCCTTGACCCCGCCTTCAATCCACTACTTTACTGCAGCGTCATGGTTGGTGTTGTCTAATTGAAATAAATGGAGCCCAATGATGTCATGTTACTGACAGACGTTTTTATACAGTCGTTTTGCTACTACGAAAATTTGCCTCAACTCCCAGCTAACATGCAGGGTGATTGAGTCTCTTAGTTAGTAACGTTAGCCTAGTTAGCATGACTTCTGAAAAGCAGTCTATAGATGTCTTTGCTTGTCTCGGCCTAAAACCTGGTTTCAACCTTAAAAAAACATGTCTTTTCTTCTTCCCCTTTTTCCTCAGGTTCTCTCTGCTCTTGACATATTACAACCTCCGCACATTGACTACTTTGAAGAAATGTATCCTTCAACATTTATTCATTCAAGGGGATCCTTTATTGATACCATGTCCATTTCAATAGCAATGTTTCAGTTTGTATGAAAGCATATTACTGGAGTTTGAAAAAAACAAAACCAATCGATGAGAAGTGTGGTTATAAAGGTGGATGTTTCGTTCAATGTTGTGTAAGCAAAATAGTGTAATTTATAACCAAGATGGAAATATTCTAAGGACAAGGAGGCCAAATAAGCTGTCACGGAAAACACTAAATAGTTTATTTTATCTATGATGCTCCTGTACCGGTGGAACCAATGAACCCGTAAGGACAGAGCTGCCCTTAGGTATAGTTGGGAACAGGAGGCCTGCTGATTCTGAGGCCTAACCTTAAGATATTGAGTATGGCTTTAGAACACCAGTGGTTCTCCGTGAGATTTGCTTTTTGTGCTGTTGGATGTGTTTCTGTTTTCCCCCTTAATTTCCCACTGGCCAGCTATGTGGTGACTGAACTGATGCAAAGTGACCTCCATAAGATCATCGTATCACCACAGCCTCTGAGCTCAGACCACGCCAAAGTGTTTCTATATCAGATTCTACGAGGTAGGTTCTCAGCTATTTTTCTTTGAGATCCCCTTCCTGTCAGTGTTCACTTTATTCAAGTACAGTTTTTTAGTTTTGTTCGAAGTAAGTTAGAAAAGATGACAGCAACTGGTTGAAATGAAAAATATTGCATATCTAATACCATATCTGGTGTAATATCCTCTCCTGTTATCTCCTCCTGCACCATCTCCACCATCACAAGGACTTAAATACCTTCATTCTGCTGGCATCCTACACCGAGACATCAAACCTGGCAACCTCCTGGTCAACAGCAACTGTGTGCTCAAGGTGCGTGAAGCAGGCTCTATGTGGCCATCCTTCTGTAAGTCAACTGAACATGTCACAGAGTCAGAACCCATCTCCCAGCTGGGGACAAAAAGACAGAAACTTGGTCTCCCTACTCAATTTTACATTTGTACAAGTTCTGTTCTTCAAGGCCAATCTGGGGTAAACTCACAGACCAAAGAAGTTTAAAATACACTGGTGGACTTATCAAACCCTCACAGACTAAAGAATCAGGGTAAAAAAATATGAACAAATCAAATATGGGATAGGTGCAGTTACCTCTGAACGACTGCCTTCCAGATTTGTGACTTTGGCCTGGCCCGGGTGGAGGAGTCGGATGAGTCCCGAAACATGACTCAGGAAGTGGTGACGCAGTACTACCGGGCTCCTGAGATCCTCATGGGGAGCCGCCATTACTCCAACTCCATCGATATCTGGTCTGTGGGCTGCATCTTCGCCGAGCTGCTGGGGAGACGCATCCTCTTCCAAGCCCAGAGTCCCATCCAGCAGGTAACGAGAACACCGTCCATCCTTAGGGGGAGTTCCTTGAGGCTTGATTTACATAGTGAATTCAATTAGGGCTGAGTGATCAAGAAAAACAAATATACTGGAATTTGTATACCTGTATATCAATATTTTGACCATATTGTAGGGTTTACCATTGATGCTTTCATTCAACATTTACAAACTGAGGATTTGAATGAATAATCAGCAGTAATGTCGATTAACAGAAGAGCTGTAATAGTCAGATTTATTCCGAAAATAAATTTAACGGAGAAAAAATAAAACTACACTTATAATTACAGTATCCAAAAGCTAAGTGATATCTAGTCCCATATCATATCAATGTCATATCAATATATTGCCCAGCCCTTAATTAAATGCAGATCAAATATTCAAATACGATGTGCGCATATACATAATAGAACAATATTTACACACAAAAAGGGGTCTTACAATGGTCACGCTGTCATTATCTGCAAAGAGAACCAACCAGGCCTGTCTCGTCAATTTCCAGTTTAATATTTCAATATATTTTAGTGAGGAGCCGTCCTGGTAACTCAACACTCTCCCTATGGTTACTTTTGTCGTCTTGAAACATTCAGGATGATGTACATTTCCACTACATTAATTATTTACTGATTGTTTCCAAGCTGCTTTTATTTTGCACATTGCGCCCGTCACTGTTAATCTGCCGCCTGTGAAACCAAACACTTCCTGCTCACATGTTTCGCCTTAAAAGCCTCTCCGTGGCTCTGAGGGTTTCCTGGAAGGGTTTCTATTTGAAATATCTTCGAGCTTTAGTAATGTTAATTATATTGAAAGAAAGTAGATTAGAAGAATCGATACTTTATCCCGGTTGGGTTTTGTTCCATTTTAGCATAAAATAAAATAAGCAATTATAATAAAAAATGGATTTATAAACATTGTTGTTGTATACAATAATACATTAAAATAATAATAAAAATAATTTTAAAAAGGTATTTACACAAACATAAAGGTCCAACAAAAGACTCAAATAGAATACAAATATTTAACATAAGGTCTTTTGGCTACTTCCTACATTTAAAAGAACATTCTGGAAAGCATGTTTGATACATGCGAGTGGATCCTCACAGGTTTGTTAAACATTATACTGTCTTATTTTTGTGACGATGGTATACCTGGTGGGATTTAGCTACTGCTCGCTGGCATACATGAAATAAATTCCTCTGTTCTTAAAGAAAACATCTGGCACGCAGAACCATAACGTGTGTTTTTGCCGTGCAGCTGGATCTCATCACTGACCTGTTGGGGACTCCCTCCATGGAGGCCATGAGGACGGCGTGTGAAGGCGCTCGCACACACATCGTCAGAGGACCCCACAAACAGGTGGGCTTGAGTTGACTCAAAGATGAAGTGATACTGGGGTTTTGCCGTCGTACAGTACAGACTCTGTAATGACACCATTTCATCCCAATCACAATACATGTTTATCCTGGGGGAAGCTGGGTTTGTGATTGTTGCTCCATAGTTATTATCCCAAGAAGTTACCTGTTTTTACCTTGACAGTTCACCTTCAATATTTCCCCACATGTCCTGATGCAACCCTCATTAAAAATGGGGCCATGTTGAATATTTAAGCTTTCAGAAACCATCCGTAGCCTGCAGTTTTCCTCCCCACATCCTGTTGGCACATCAGTCATTAGAACTGTAATATGATTGAAGATATTATTGACACGCATGTTGATGAAGTTTAGCAGAAGCTGAATGATGTTTGTTTCGTCCACAGCCATCACTTCCTGTCCTGTACACTCTGTCGAGCCAAGCCACGCATGAGGCCGTGCACCTCCTCTGCAGGATGCTGGTGTTTGATCCGGTGAGTCATCCTGTTACAGGCACACGGTGGAGCGTTTTGTTTTGTTAATGAGCCGAACCCCTTGAAGTGTAATTATAGATATGTACCGTACAACACAGAACACACAGTCTGTCACTGTCACAACACAGGACTGTTTGAAGCAAGCAACAAAGGAAAACAGCAGAATAACCATGCCCGTGTGTGCACCTGTGCTCTAGCTGCTGGGAATACAAACTGCGAGGAGCCAGAGAGCAGCTCACTTTTCTCTATATACTGTAGGTTGCAAAATGTAGATAACTATATTTATTCAGTGCACTTTTTAGACTTCATCCTTGCATTATTAATAATACAAGTGATACAAGCAGGAGAAATACACAGCTGATGCATGTTGTCTACATGGAGAGTTAAACAATTGTGCTTTGTATTCATTCAATCAAATGTAGCAGCAATAGATTGCAGACAAACGCAGCGTACACACGGTTCCGTTGCGTTGATGCTTGCCGGTGGGTGTGTCTGGCGCTTGGGGTTAACGTGACCAACAACCAATCACATTAATCTCCCACCCCAAACAAACAGGCGAATACATACAGTACCTACATATAGTTTCAACCACTGTCTCTGCCACCTCTCTCCATGCCTGGTTCCTCCTGTTTGTATCCCTGTATGTTAGGGACTGGTCGTATAAGACCGGGTGACTCCGTACCGCTATTATTATTCTCTCCTCTTTTTAGGAGAATGATGAACTGACCCGCGCTATGGCTGTCCCAGCATATTAACATACACGTGGTCTGATTGGCTAGCGCTTGTACTGGCATATTAACATACATGGGATTTGATTGGCTGGCACTTCCGTCTACGCTTGAAAAGTTGAACTTTTCTCAACTTTCACCACGAGCAACGGAGCCAAAGTGAAACTACAGAACCACAATGGAGTTCGGCAAAGCTTGACGTCACCCCATTCAAAGTGAATGGGAAGGTGCGTCAAGAGCCAACGCAACGGAACCGCGTGCACGCTGCGTAACCCTGTGTATAGCACCACTTTTTTAGTTTTCATACTGACCCTTAGTAGTAGGGAAGGAAAATGAAATGAAAATTCTATCAAAATCGCATAAAGTGGTGCAGTAATGCGTCCTGAACCCAGGAAATGAGCTAGCATTTTACTACTACCAGCTCCCCGGTTCTGGAAGTCAACATGTTTTTGGTTACATGCCTGAAATAAGCAACAAAATATTTTCATGTTTTTTATTCTAGAACATAAAATAGTTCAGCAAATACCCCACAGTTGAACATGGCTAAATGAAACTACTAAACGTCATCATGCCAAACATTAGCCGACTGAAGCTCGTTTATAGCAATCTGTAGCCATTTGTTTGCCGATTGAGTTTAGGCTTCAACTATTATAAAAGTGGTGTTAATACTATGTGTGGAACTAATCCTACTGAACAAAAAATGTATCCTAAAAGTGTGTTTGCCCCAGATCTTACTTTCTGCAAGATTTCAAAGTACAATATTAAAATCCGATTGCTTTTAGCCGCGGTAAGCCCTGCAATGCTAACTTCAGGGTACGCCTACAGCAATGTGTCATTATTATGTCTGTTGTCTCCAATGATACTTTGTCTTTGTACACCAAACTAATCTACCTACGTTTCCAAATAAATAACCTGCACCTGAACTGTATTCTGAGACAGATGAATGTCAAATGTAGCCAATACTCACTCATAAATAACCGGTGTGTTTGGTCTCCAGTCGAAGAGGATTTCAGCGAAGGACGCCCTAGCTCACCCTTACCTGGACGAGGGTCGCCTGCGCTACCACACCTGCATGTGCAAATGCTGCTATACAACCTCCACCGGCCGCGTCTACACCAGCGACTTCGAGCCCGTCACTAATCCTAAATTTGACGATGGCTTTGAGAAAAATCTCAGCTCAGTGAGACAGGTCAAAGGTACGTTTACCTGCTGTTGTTTACTAACTGGTAGCCTTGAGTGTTGAGATGAAGGACATTTTAACAATGAAAAAAAGGTAAAAAATAAGTCAATTTGGATAACGATGAGTGATAAACGGTGTCTGTGCTTCCCCCTCACAGAGATCATCCATCAGTTCATCCTGGAGCAGCAGAAGGGGAGTCGGGTGCCGCTCTGCATTAACCCTCAGTCAGCTGCTTTCAAGAGCTTCATCAGGTGGGGGACTAACACACAGCAGGAGAGCCTAAGAGTGTGTGTATGCACAAACAAAAGAGACAAAATGTAATCAGAAGGTTTGGAGTTGTAGGAAGATTTATATTAACCCTTTTAGGTGGCTCTAGGCTAGCAGTCTTCCTGTTTTATGCTAAGCTAGGCTAACGAGTCACGTTCGATCCACATTTGAATCTGGCTGAGATGATTAAAGACCCAATTCCTAACCTGTAAAAGTGTTAATACCTAGAACATTACCTAATGTGTTGCTTTAGCATCAAACATGTCAAAGTTTATTGAATATAATATGAATTTAATTGTGATAGTGTTTTTTTAAGAGTTAAAAAGATAAGAAGTTGAAATAAAATATTCACAAAGATAAATTGAAAACTAAAGGAGTTAACGTAAAAAGTCTCAAAAGATAAATCATTGAGAATAAACACAAAATCAAGAGGTTAAAATAAAATGTTTAAAAAAGATCAAATAAATATAGGTATTTATATTAACATAAGCTGAATAAAATAATGCAAATATTCATAAAAACATACCAAATTACAGTAAAAATGTAAACACTGTACTACAATGTATATTTTGGATGAGAGAAACTCTTTTACTAAGTCACATCCAAACGAAGAGCTGGCGTTAACCTCCCTCTGACCTTCCACAGCTCCACGGTGGCTCAGCCCTCTGAGATGCCTCCCTCCCCGCTGGTGTGGGAATAGCTGCTGCTGTGCGTCCTCACCTTTCCAACACGCTGCTAGATCGGGAACAGGAACGCGTCGTTACGTCTTCTATCGTCTGCGTAGCATTTCACTGGAGAGCAGGACTCGCAGGTCTGCTGAAATATGAAACCACGAAGAGAGATCCACTGATCACTGCTTTAGAGCGGGTAGAGGAGCTCGGTATGCAAATGAAAGCTCTGTAGACCAAATCAGAATGTTTTAAACAAACTCTTCTGGTTACTTCCAGGTAGATTACACTTATTGTACATTTGTTTAGTTATATATATTAATATACATTTAAAAAAAGATGTCTATTTTAACATTTCTGTGATCACAAATTCATTTCCCTACTCAATCAGGCCACTGAAAACGAAATCCAATCTTCAGACAATCGATTGTAATTGTAGGTAGGCTTAAAGCTCCCCGTATTTTATAAGAACATGCACTTGATATTTTAACTTATTAAAAATTAATTATTACAGGCATGTAACCCCCCTGTATCCCCAAGTGTTCCCCTGCACAGTTGGCCATCGTTTTTAACTGATGTAACAGTTGATTTGCCAAAGATCAGGAGCCTCATGTATAAATGCAAGATGTGGGCAGATCTGCAATGTTGGGATTTATAACATTTTAGCCGTCTGAATTTTGTACGTTTCTACCCGACGTCAGGAGTTCACAATCTTTAATGGCTGCAATTTACTAGTCAATAAATCAGGTCTTTTTATAACCACATTTTCTTAACCTCAGTGCAACATGTCATGTGGTTAAAGAAGGATAGTGAGGTGAAGGAGGATTGGTCAGGATTTAGCAAAAAAACACCGTCACTAGCGATCATAGTTCGCCTTTCCGTTTAATTTGTCGTTAGACGTCCTAAACATTTAAGCACTTTGGCAAGATATGGCATAAGGTGGAAAATATTATAAATAAGCACCGTCATTTAAATAATCTGCCATGATTCTTTGTTTCCAGAAATGGCCTGAAGGAAAGTTTTATCTGATTCCCACCCTTTTCCGTTATGAACCCTCCTTATCAAACAGACAATTAGAATCCATCAGACGCAGAAACCTTCTGTCATTTCTTTACCGAGCACACCATAGCGCTATGGTCTATTTAGATCAATTATAAGGGAAGAATAATAATAAACTAAATCGCACACTTAGACATTTATTTATGGTTCTTCTATATCTCCATGAAGATGAGCGTATACACAAATCCACAAATGTTTGGCAGACAAGGACAGTCATACAGGAATATAAGTGTGTAGTATACATGTGTAAGAACATCAAATTAAGTACATGCTATTTTGCGCATAATTAAAGTTTATACATGAGGCCCCTAAACATTTCTAAATATTCTCTGTAATATTAAGTTGAACCTGGTCCAATATGTAAACTTGAAGGGGCAGGTTTATTTCCATTGGAAGTATTGCGTGTTCACAGTGGTCAGTAGATTAGATTTTATGCTAAACTTGTGTGGGGTTTTTAAGATAAATAGTCTTTGTTTTTGTTGAAGGAATTCAGTGTTGAAGGTGAGGGTTTAAAGGCTCATTTACATGAAGAACAATTGAACCTTTCCATGGACAGGAAACACGTTTTAAAGGGACCACTCTGAAGGATACCCTCCTACTATGCCCCGCTTCAAAAACACCTTTCCCCGTGGCACTTGTACTGCTCATACTCAGCTCAGCACTCGTGTGATAGTGTAGTTGCTCCAGACATCTTTAGTGAACTGGGAAATGTTGAGTACCCCAAAGTTTTATGATAGAAATGTGTATATAAAGTACAGGTCTACAGCACATAGAAGCAGCTGGATGCCAACTTGAATGTGTTGGGCAATTAGCAAAATTAGCATATGTGTTTTAATTAGCATGAATTAACATCAGCCTATGGGGACAATAGTTAGAAAATGGCTTGACAGATTTGGACTATTTTAAAGTGGTTTTGGGGTTATTCGAGAGCTGAATTCATGTTAGACTTTAATATAAAAAATGGCATTAATTTTGGGTGGATTTGAAAGATATATGGGAGAAGAGAAGAAGGAAACTTTATCGTTCCACAGAGGGGAAATTTACATTCTGCGTTTGACCCATCCTAGTGTTAGGAGCAGTGGGCTGAGATATGCACGGTGCCTTGCTCAGGGACACTTTGGTAGCACTTGATTTTTCAGGGACTTGAACCGGTGACCTTCCCGACTGAATTCGCCACCACCGAAAGCAGAAAAACTGCCGTTTTTGATCCTGAAAATGTCCAATATGGATTCATCATCCTCAATAATCCCCATAACCACTCCAACATTTTCCAAATCAGCCAAGCAAGGTTTTTTACTATGGTTTACATAAGCTAATATGCTAATTGTGCTAAGTGCCCAACATGAGCAAGTTAGCATCCGGCAGTTTCTATGTGCTGGGGGCCCCTGCTATACATTTCTATCATAGAACTTTGGTGTACTCAACATTTCCGGGTTCACTATGCTAGCAACCAGACTTCCTTGCTAAACAGTCCTGTGAGCAAAACTGATTTTTTGTTATGAATGAATGTGTGCCACCCTCTTGTGTGCCTCCTAACTTCACTGGTTATCAGTAAGGCAACTATTAACACACTTGGCCAAACTGAGCTAACTTTACCCCAAAGAATAGGAAGAGAAAGACTCAGGAATAAAACCAGAGAGTCCGCACTGAGCTGAAACATGTAAGCCCTCCCTTGTACCCCGCTACACTTGCTTGAATTGCTCCGTGTACAAACCACTTAGATATTAAGGATTTAAAACCCCTGCTACCTGTGTGGGAAGATCCAAGAAAACTTCAGTTTACACCACAATTTATTACCCTAAAGCTGCATTCACATGATATGCTGTAAAACGGCCTGTTCTGTTTCTATGGAGAAGCGCTTAGGTGGAAGCTCTAGGCAAAAAGGAACCCTTCATGGTCCCACAGAGCGGACATTTACATCCTGCATTTGACCCATCCTAGTGTTAGGAGCAGTAGGTACCCAGGGAGCAGTGTGCCTTGCTCAGGGACACCTCTGTAGCACTTGGTCTTTCAGGGTCTTGAACCGGTGACGTTCCAGTTCCCAAGCTGAGTCCCTACGGACATCGCCACCACGCCCCCCCCCCCAACTACTCTCTTCCATCTCCGTCGCAGACTTCTTGAAATGGTCGCAGAGCCCTTCACTCACAGTTCAATTTTTTCCAATTTCGACGTGGTTACCACTGACGTTTCAACGTGCAACCAATCAGATAAGAGCTGTATGGAGCGGCACAAGCTATGACCTAACCCTAGAAGCTAAGCTGCTGAGCTAAGAGAACCCTAGCTAAGAGTAATTTGAGTATCATGTGAATCCAGCTTAACCCTAACCCTACCGTATGCCACCCTTCCTGTTTCTTGAGTCAACCGGTCGATTGTGAATGAAAAATGCTTTTTATTTATAACTCCCATATCTGATACGTGCCAAGCAGAGGAGCTGCTTTGTGTCGGCAACAGTCCCCAACCGGGTCATTTTAATCAGCTCTATCGAAAGCGAGTTGAAATTCCATTGTAACAGATCAACTGAAGGGGATAAGGACTATATTCTCGTATTGTTGGGGAGGAAGACGGCTAACGCTATGTCAATCAGATCCAGATTGTAGAGAAAATATAAACTAAAGACTGGTAGCTCAGACAGGACAGTCTTCCTCTGGAACGCTGTAGAACGACACGAAAAACGGGGAACAATCACTCTCGTGAACAAAATGTCAAAATCGAGAAAGCGCACCAAGGTAAAGAAGCAGTTTAATCTCCAATATTATCAAGAGTTTTCTTCTATATGAATATATCAAACATACTACTGAGCGACTTTTTCCATTGGATTGCTTTTAGCTGCTCACCATAGAAACAAGTAGCACATGAATGATGGCATGGTCTCATCTATACGGGGATTTTCTAAATCCACTGCCCCCCTCCCTTCCTCATACTGTCGCCCCCCCCAAAAAGAGCTTTGAAGTAAATTATTTAATATATTTTTCAGAATTGTTTTCTATTGCTGTTCTTGTGTTCTACAGCATGCATTATTCCCCACACCTTAAAGTATGATGTGTATATATGGTAAATATAGAAAACTACACACAAACCTAGAAAACAAAACCACTGTATAGAAATTGTATTAGCCTGCACCTTTGGAGGGCTGTGAAGTTCCTTTTTATTTTTCAAACTTGCATACAAATGTATATATTTTCTTGGTTTTTACCCTGCTACTAGAAGAATCCTGAGTCGTTTGATCTGTGTGTACAGCAGAGTTGTAGATATATCTAAGGAGAAGCCTTTTTTTGTTATTGTTGTTAATGATTTCACCACAGCAGCACTGTGTGAATATGTATATAAATGATTCACCGTGTTGGTCTCTACCTCTGAGCTCAATATCTTGGCTTTGTTTACCTCCACACCTTTTTGATTTCACGTGGGGATGATTTGAAAACACTTGAATGTCCATTCAAGCTTTTATACTGATTAATATGGACTGCTTCCCCCTGCAAACTTTACCGCACTATCCAAACATTCACCTGAAATTTTAAGAAATCATCCAGACGTTTGTATTACAAAGTACCACCGATGGCCAAGGGTTCCCTGACTGTTAGTCTATTTTCACTGTTCGATAGAGCAGGAGGGCGGGGAGAGCGACGCTCGCCACAGTGGCTGTGTTCAAAGCTCACTGGCAACGATTCGATTCAAACAGGACTTATTTTAGACTCTCAGATAACAAACTAACTTCTTCTTTTGGCTTATTGGACGGTGTCTCTTTTTTTGCAGGCTGAACTATATATATATTTTTAATGAATCAGAATCCACTAAATAATTCACATTTTAAGTATGAATCCTATGAGGAATTCACTTTGGATTTGGCTTTCAATATTGCTTTAACCGTGAATAACAAAAACACAAAGTTTGTATTTTGATATATTTTTGTTGAAATGTGTCATCCCCTCTATCCCCCCCTTTCAAATCTTTCTCATTATTAAAGCTAAACCAGCCAGAAAATCTTAAAGCTATATATAGATAAGTTAAATGCATGCTTATAGAAAATATAGGTTAAAAAAGAGGTATTCGTGCTATTTCACAACCGAGAGATGGGTTGGATATGAAAACCTTGTATGAGAAGCTCTAAAAAAAATATATACACACACACACACACACACACACACACACACACACACACACACACACACAGTGTGTTTCCATTTGTTTGCAGAGCTAGGATTGGCTGCTTATTTTCCCATAACTCACACTATTCTGCTGCTGTTTGGAGTAATACTTCTTCCTAGTGTTGGCAGACATTGGGTCAACACAAAGTTTTAACCCTAGAAAACCAAACAAAACTTCAATTTGACACAAGGAAATTAAGAAAACATCCTCATCGCTTTCTCCAGGGCGGCATTTAGAAAAAAAAAGGAAAGTCAGCGTTGTCTGTTTGAAACCACACATGGAAGTATTTCCATGTGTAACTAAACAATAACAAGTCATGATGATGTTGAGATCCAACTGAAAATGTGATGTATGATATTAGCTTTCAGGTTCAAGTGCCAGGTTTGTTACAAATACAAAGTAATTTCAGAAGTGGATATAGCGCTGGATGTCGACCAGAATGCCCTGACTCTTGAGTACCGGATCATCCGGGGTCTGGAACCATGGAGCATTCTCACCTTAATTTCCCTTAGGCCCCGCTTCCAATCAAACTTTTCAGGTCTGTTGGCATTAAAAGAAGGTTTATTCAAGTGTTCGTACTAGGTAGTTGACATACCGCCAACAAAATTCGATTTACAGACTTCCCTCTCCTAATGTAAGTCAATGGGAGTAATGTAATTATTGTCACCCAGATGACGTCAAGGACTGACACAGAAGTTGTAGTACCAACATTTGGCTACTACGAAAATTAGCTTTGACATCCGGCTGACTTTAACGGAGGCTTGCTTAATAATGCAGTCTCTAATATGCTTCTGTTTTTACAAATCCCTTTTGCCAATCAACTGCAAACCACTCCCTCCTAGAATCCCACACAACGCCAACTGGATGTGAAGGTGTTTTTTAATTTCCTTGTGTTTTATATGACAGAAAAATATTAAAGTGTTTACCTACATATTTGGTTTTTCTTAGGTATCACTCATTAAACTCGTTATAGCTCCCTTTTCGATCAGTCCCTAATAATTTGATTTATTCAAATGGAAACAGCTTCACAAGGGATTTACCACCCCGAACTGTTATGAAAAAATAACTGCACCTTGACATTGGGTAATATTCATCATTGAGGATTATCTCTTAACCATTCACCAAGGACTCTTCTGATCCAAATGAGGTTACAGGACAGAGACATGCCATGGGTGTCTATTGGAAACTCGATGGGAATTTTCTCAGGAATGAACACAGCTAGCAGTGGTACTAGTCCCTCTCCCTCCCCTTGCTGCCTGTATGAACTCTTTGTGTAGATATACTAGTTTCCTATATGTTTTATTTTGTGTTGGAATGAAGTACTTGAATCAAATGATGCTCAATTTTGAAAAATTGTAAAGTAATAACTGACAAACGTGTGTTAGACTAACCCCAACTCAGCAACTACTGGACTCTTTGGATTCATAATTTGCTGTCTTCTACAATGTTTGTATATTTGATGTTTTAATCAGATGCATTGTAATTTGAATAAAACTTGCAGTATATACAGTACATAGATGTATCTAATAAGCTCTGCGTTCAAGCACTGTAAATCAAACTTAATGACTAAATATTAGTTGTCATATGGGAAGTGTTAGGTACACCTTTAAAGGTTCCATCAAAAGAATAATGGTGAAAACATTAAATGTGACATCTAAAGATTGCCAAACCTTGTGGTCCATTATTTCCCCTTAAAGCTGAACAGGAGACAACCTCACAAAGCACAAGAACACACATGATGAGTTTGATTTACACGGGCGGGACAAACTTTTTTGCAATATTATTGAATGAATCATTTAGCTAGCTAACTAGCATACATTGTCACTAGCTCCTAGCATTAGCTTTAGCCTTCATTTTCCAAAGATGTCTTTATGGGCATAATGTTACAGACTATCACATGCCATCATAATAGGCTACTCTCTTACATTGTCATCCTTACTGTTAAACAAGGCACTATAGTTCAAGTTCTACATAATAATAAATTAACTTGCTTTGCCTTATGTTAGCATCACTGGTTGGAGCAGGTAACGAATGCTAAAAAGTCCTAAGTAGGTTACTTTCAATTCCCTTTATTCAATTTTCATATGTTTTAAATCCTATCTTAAGTTAAAATTGGTTATGTGAAGTTATGCATGTTATAACCAGAAGTGGAAGTACTCAGAATCCGTGTATCATTCGTTCATTTGTTTTTCCGATTTCAAAACCAAAACCAGAAATCGGATAACGGTTCGTTTTCTCGTTTTTCCGATTTCAATACCAAAACCAGAAATCGGATAACGGTTCGTTTTCTCGTTTTTCCGATTTCAAAACCAAAACCAGAAATCGGATTACGGTTCGTTTTCTCGTTTTTCCGATTTCAAAACCAAAACCAGAAATCGGATTACGGTTCGTTTTCTCGTTTTTCGTTTTCTCGTTTTTTCGATTATGCACCCCCAAAAATGGAAAATGAAACAATCGGATAACAAATGAACGAATGATACACGGATTCTTGCGCAGGGCTGGCAGGGCTCGTTTGGTTGTCAGGGAAACCAAACAATCGCGAGCCACAGGGTAAAAGATCATCGGTGCCTACTGTATGAAGCAGCTTGTAACATGGGGGTTTTGAGCATTTGATCTAAATAAATACGTCATATGTTTAATCCTTACCTTAGCAATCTCCATCGTCGCGTAGGTCTGTCATTGTTATGTGCATTGTTGTTGTTGGCTGATATCAGGCTAGCTTACTATGAAAAACCCATGAAAGTCCATATAGGCATACAAGAGTAGACCTAGGAAATCACCTTATCACCACTGTTGGGCAAGTTACTCAAAAACTGTAAAGCAGCCTACTGATCAGGCCTACCCAATAGGCATAGGCCTACTGTCTTTTCAACCCTTACACTACCATAGGCCTATTACTATTTAAAATGTAGGCCTAAGGCATTGCTTTTGCATTACTTAAGTAACTTTAACAGACTAAAAAAATTGCAGGTTCAGGAATAGCTTTCTGACCCACCACACTGAACACCATTAAAATCCAGGTTACAGTAAAACGTATTGTAACTTAAGTTACTAGCATTGTAACTAGTATATATTACAGTTCCCCCCTCTGCAATGCCTTACATTAGTTACAGGAAATAAATAAATAATGCATTACAGTAATTAAATACTTTTGTAATGCTTTATTCCCAACACTGCTTATCACGTGGGTGATATCAACAAAATACAACAATACGATAAGATAGATAAATAAACTTTATTGTCCGTTAAGAAAGCTTTCTGCTGAGGAGTTCTTGTAGTTGGTGGTAGTAGATTGAATCTCCTGTCTGGTGGGAGTTGATGAAGGGGATGAGAGGGTCCTCTATCATAAATCTTAATTCTTATGGTAGTCAGCGTAGAGAAGCTTAAGCAGGAGTGATGTCATAGACTGCAGAGAAAAATGTTGAGGAATAAAGATGAAGTCTTGGAGAACTGTGGCCTATCCAATGGAACTTGAAGGACACTGTCCGGTGGGATAACAAAGTAAGACTCTTCGGAAACAGACGCAAGAGAAGCAGATCCCAAATCAGGAACATCACATTGCTGTGGAAGAAGACAGAAAAAAACCAGGTATGAGTATATGGGTGGTTGACGTGAACTCAAATCCAAAGTGAAAAAAATAATAATTCAAAAATATATGTCCAATGACATATAATTATATTCCCTTATATGTGAATAATTCAAAACTGAATGTGTCCATTTCTAATTCTTCATATATTTTGCATATTATTCACTTTTTGGTGTGGTAGTCCTAAAATGTGTCCACCGGTGCAACGACATAAAGAATGCCATTATTTAATTCAGAGAATGTTGGACAGGTAAGATAGATAAGCACAAGGCATATTAGTTTGTCCCAATTATATTTCCACATCAAACATACCCCCAACAAATTCAGAATTATGTTATTTATATACTATAAGATGTACACATAGAGACTTAACCCAAATGTCTGGGTTACATTCATTATAATTTGTATAAAACTCAAGGAATCTTCATTTCATCCTTAAAGCTGCATAGTGATGATATCATTGTTATACTATCCAACACTTTTTACATACATTTTTCATTAAAATACCTTTTCCCCTCACAATTCAATTTGTCGCACCACAGGACATTTTGTTGCACCGTTGGACAACAGAATACTAGTATGCCTATGTTGTGTACAGTCAAATTTATTATTTCACCCACTTTCACCCCCACAGATGACAGGTACCCTGTCATAAATTTCCGTCCGTACGTTGGACCGGTCTATGGACAGTAAATAAACACACAACTAAACAAACAAACAAATACCCTAATAATAAAGTCATAAAGGATTACAAGTGTGTAGCCTAGCCTACATTCAATTATTAGGCCGAGGCTAGGCTATTTCGGCTACGGTTTAGCCCAGACGGCAAAATATGTTTGGCCCGATCTATTTCCTATCTGGGGCTCATCTGGCCCTGAATCGTTTTCGGTATTCATAAGGCTATGGCAATAATATTCAAACAAATGCCTAGTTCTAGATCTAGGCTTACTCACCTTTTGAATAGATGTCAGGACAGCTTCTTCCAGCTCTTGGTCTGTGATGTGCCCCTTCCGTCTCAGCCCAACGTCGCCACAGAATCTCCTCACCGACATCTCCGAGGACCCCTTAATTCCCATACTCTTCAATGTCTCAGACATTTCGGCGTGAGTTTTCCCCGACAGAAAGAGTTGATTTATCATCTCGTAGTGAGACTCCAAATTAGCCATGTTTCCTTACAGATCAGTTGTGGCATGAGTCAGTTGTTGGCTCGCGATCGGTTTCCCTGACAACTAACATTCCCAGGATTTGTTATCCGAATGTTTCATTTTCCATTTTCCGTTTGGGGGTGCATAATCGAAAAAACGAGAAAACGAAAAACGAGAAAACGAACCGTAATCCGATTTCTGGTTTTGGTTTTGAAATCGGAAAAACGAGAAAACGAACCGTTATCCGATTTCTGGTTTTGGTATTGAAATCGGAAAAACGAGAAAACGAACCGTTATCCGATTTCTGGTTTTGGTTTTGAAATCGGAAAAACAAATGAACGAATGATACACGGATTACTCAGGTCTTGTACTTGAGTAAAAGTAGAAGTACCAGAGTGTAGTAATACTCTGTTACAGTAAAAGTCCTGCATTCAAAATGTTCCTCCAGTAAAAGTGGAAAGGTATTAGCATCAAAATCTACTTAGTACTTAATATGCAGATTGATCCATTTCAGAATATATACACTGTTGCCCATAATAATTTCGTTTCCAGAAACATTCCTCTTTCATCCTATTTAATTTTCATATGTGATGTGTTTGGAAGAGATTGATCAATAAAGTTTTGAGAAGTTATACACTTATCTATCAAGTATAAATCACATTGTCACAACAATTTCATGAGAATAGGTAAAAAATGATTGTATTCCAACTTTATGGGCAACCGTGTACAATATATTTGATTCTATTGATACATTTAAGTGTTATCAAAGCTTGCAGCTAATGTGAATCACTTTGTATGCTGCAGGATAGCAAATATATATATTAGAGATTTAATCCTGTATCTTTTGACTGTTCATCTGCCAAATTACACACAAAGTCATATATTATTTCCCCCCCCTTTTTCCGAAGATACAAAATAAAGAATAGAAATCCTGGCATAATACAGTTACTTTCTCTAGGATTATATGAGCGTATCAACCATGGTGCCTTCAAGTAATAATTAGAAAATGAAATTTTATAATACAAAAACAAACATCTTTAAACCAACAATGATATGTTTTGGGAGTGTTGTGCTCATTTCTGCATGTTATCAAAAAGTGATCTTAATTTAAAGTTGTAGTAAATCACATTTATGTTATAGAGTGGTGCCTTGTTTCTGAAACGTTTTTTCTCAGCCCTAAATTCAACATTATATCCCCTTCAGCTCCACCTTTATAGTATTTAGTGTCTGCTAATTTATACTTTTATCGTGCGGCAGCTGTTTACGTGCAGACCCCTAACATTCTTTTAACTTCTCCCCTCCTGAAGGCGGTAAAGCTCTATCTGAAAACGGCATGTTCCCATACATGTAATAAACCGTCATTTTCTGGAAACACCGGACTGAACTCTATGATCTTTATTGTAAAATATCTCTGAACATAATATTTAACAAACATTTATTACTGCATTGGAACCAATCTACCATGCCAAAATAATACTCACATGGAATTTTGACTGATTTTCATTTATCTATTTCTCTATATGGGGCCACGTCAGGACTCAAATGTACTTTGTTCCAGGCTTGTGGCCTGGATAGTGAAAAGGGTAAAAAAAACAAAATGTTTTACAGCTAATCATATAACACTAAAGACCAAAACAGACTTAGCAGAGTATTTAGCGATACACATATTTATTCATTTGCTTGTATATGGGCGGCTGTGGCTCAGGAGGTCGAGTATCGAAGTGTCCTTGGGCCTTCACTGAACCCAAACTGCTCCCTGAGAGTGTGTGTGTGTGTGTGTGTGTGTGTGTGTGTGTGTGTGTGTGTGTGTGTGTGTGTGTGTGTGTGTGTGTGTGTGTGTGTGTGTGTGTGTGTGTGTGTGTGTGTGTGTGTGTGTGTGTGTGTGTGTGTGTGAATGAGTAAATGCTGGCTAGTGTTGTAAAGTGCTTTGAGTGGTCGTTTTACAAATGCCAGCCCATTTACCATATATAATGCTCAATATTGTAAAGACAGTTCACAGCTTACATCATACAGTATCTTTCACTCAAAAACATGACCATTGCTTATAATTAACAAAAGTATATAAATCAAAAAGTACATTTGGACTTCAGAGGGTTAACAAACCAATTCATGCAATCTTATTAACACAAAAACGTGGGCCCAACACCGGTCCCAGGAGACCATTACTAGCTCCTGGTCTTCCTGTCTCCTGATGTGATGCTTGTTCTGTGTATTCCCATCACAAGAAAACATCACCTGTTCTCTCTGACAGCTGAAAAACACAAAACAGGGTAAACCATTAGTCAGAATAACCTTTAATAAGGGGCCCTGCAAACCATCTGTGGCAGCGGGGTGTGGTTAAAGGATGATTGCTGGAGTGATAGGAGTGGCTCAGCCGGAGACCAGACAGCTGATCAGAATCAGGTAATAAAACAGTCCAACAAGAAACAAAATCCACAATATGGCTCGCCAGGTGGGGATTCTCAGGGCTGGAGGCTCCCCTTCCAGGACCCAGCCTACTGCAAGACACCAGAACCAAGTTACCAGCATGCTTTGATTTACTGACTCCGGCCGAGCAACTCCCATCACCCCAGCAACCAGCGCTTTAACCACAACCCGCTGCCACACCATCGTTCACTTTATGACACAGATTATTATTCTAAAAGCATCGGTTGTCAATTGTATACAAAATAAATATTTTAAACTGAAAGTACTAAAAGGAAATGAAAGGGTTTCTAAGGAGAAGGTGATACAATGCTGTAGAGAAAATTTGTTCTGGCATTTAAACCTATCTTGACTAACTTGCTTAGCTTGCTGCAAATGCATCCCGGATAAACGGAAGAAAACTTGTTTATCTCAATTAGACCTATCCTGGTAAAAAACAACAGTTATATAGCCACTGTTTTGGAATGGACACAGTATTCCTGCCAGATTCACAGATGTAATAAGCTGTGGGATCATACCTGTGTGGGTAAAGATCCTGACTGATCCGGGACATATGTTGTTGGATTAGTTTGACTTCCAACTCCATCTTTCAGCGAGGTTCCACTCTGGTTCTTAGTGCAGTGTGAGACGCTGTTATCCTTTGCTGAACATTCGTCATAGAACAACAATGGAGAAATTCCTAACTGTGGGAAAAACAGAAAGCAGTTGAAGACAAATTCCGATACAGAATCTGTGGGATGAATCCGATCAAAATCAAAGTCCTGATATCATGGTCTTTACCTCTCTGTAAAAGTCTCTTCCTGGGATAGATATGGAGGTGAAGACGACTGCATTACCGCTCTGTCTAACCTCTTTGACGACTTCCTCATGCTCCATGGACTCGACAGGTTTCCCGTTAATAGCCAGCAGCAGGTCTCCATCCTCCATCCCTGCCCCCTCAGCCGGACTCCCCACATCAATCTCCCTCAGCACATGGACTGGGTCACAGCAGGAGAGGATAGGAATCAATACTTCAAATCACCTCATTACTACTGAGAGGAAGGTTCTCAAATGGTCTTGAGTTTAAAGCTTCAGTTGGTAACTTGATCAACAATATGTTGCAAACTATATCAATATCCTGAGAGTAGTGCATGAGAAAAACAACATGTGAAAAGATTCATGTTCCTCTGCCTCCTCAAAGCGCTCCTTTTGGCATCACAGCTGAGCAGAGGAAAAACAACCAATCAGCAATTCTTTTTGACATTTGCCGATGGCTGCTACCAAACCCATTGGACATCTCTTGCTGATGTTGGCTTCCTTGTAAAGTTTCCATGTTGAAAAAGTTTGGTCCTTTATTTGTTTCATTTATTGGTCAGGGGAGGGCTGTTATGAACAACGACACAACAGTGCCCACCGACCATGTTTAAAAAGTTGAACCAGCTACTTTGCTAGCTGTACAGGGGAGTCAACAAGTTGTGGTCGCTGTTATTCTTCGAAGATGGCCGACTTGCTTTTGATCAGTGCATTCCCATTTCCTATAAACTGCTCAGTTGCACAACTTAGCTTTCTTTGCTTGTACTACTGCCCAGTGGGGTTCCAGACATGAACATTTCATTCCTGGAGAAAATGTTGACTTTAAACAAATACTGAATGTAAAAAGTATCATATAAGTACCTACATTTCGGTATACCCATGCTCCATTACAGGTGGAATGAGTGTGTTTGTGTGTGTGTGTGTGTGTGTGTGTGTGTGTGTGTGTGTGTGTATTAGATTGTTTTCATGTGTCCGCCGGGGCCCTCCTAAGATATTCTTAAAAAATAATATTTAACCTAAAGGATTTGATTTGATTATATTAACTCATAATTGGACAATCAACATTTATAAACAAATGATTGAAGAAATAAACCCTTCAAATCTGCCTATTCACTTTCTGTTGGAATGTGAAGGTTTAAATGAAAGAAGCCCCTTTGGCCGTCTCTCGGAGTCACTGGGAAGATAGGAGAGTCATTTCAAATGACAGTAAAATTGACCAATCATATCTTCCATCTAAATGGGTTGGCTTTACGACAAGTTCTGCCCACTGTGAAGCTAGGGGGAAAACTAGCTAAGCCTTCATTTCTATCCATAAGGAATTGCTGATGACTTTCAAAGCAAAACTCATTCATGCATTTTGCACCCGGGCCGTTGTTCCAATATTCACGCAGCTTGTGTGAAGATATGATTATTTGTAATGTGTAAAGAAAATGTTTAGCTTAATAAATAAGTCATTTTGGTAATAACTCTTGCTCTCTCCGTTGTATTGATAAGGCTTGACTAGCGTCTTAAGGCTAGAGTTTTTGGGGTTTTTTTCTGACGAGGGAAGGGGGGTCAGAGGGCCTAGGTATGAAAGTCACGGCTCGCCACTGAGTGTATCTCACCTATCCTTCGAACTCCCCCCAGCTTCTCTTGTCTCAGCAGGAAGCCGTATCCATTTTGGTCTTTAACCAGCTGCATGGTTTTGGGCGTGTAGGGCAGGCCGCAGCACTCTGCCCCCACCGGCAGGGTGGGCATCTTCCTCCTGACGTTACAAGACTGGCTCTCAGGGTCGATCACCAGCACCGTCACCGAGCCCCCACTCTTCTTCAACTGAGAGCCAGACAGACAGCGTGAGTCACACACATGTTCAGTCCAACAGAACACACACCATCAAGCTGAGTGAGGAACACCGGACTCTTACAGTTCTGCTGAGAGCGGCGTGTGGGAGGGTCGACACGGTGACCCCGTTGATCCACATCAGTCTGTCCCCGGAGCAGACTCCAGCTCTCTCTGCTGGACCGTCAGCCACTGTGCTCACAATATACTGGCCCTTTTGACCTGGTGACACACAGGAGAGCTTTTTATAAACATAATTATCCTTATCAGTACAGTGTGGAATAAAATGTTTGTACTTTGTAATAAGGCAAAGTAGAGTTTATGGAGAACAGCTGTTAATAAATGATTAGGGAATGTGTTTGTTTGGAAAGTTCCTCTGTAGGGCTGATTTATTTTGGAACAGTCCAACATTTTGGGAGCTGCCACTGTTCTGAGAGTGAGATTTTCAGAATGATGTCCATACTGTATACTGACTGTGTGTTAAAGTACAGAGCTGGAGTCCGGCTGTGGTAAGTAGCCTAGCTTAGCATAATGACTAAAAGCAGAGAGAAACAGATAGCCTGGTTCTATCAAATGTTTAATCTCTAAAATCTGACAATTTGTGGAATAAGTACTCCAATCTTGTACTAAAAGTAAAAGTACCAGAGTGTAGGAATACTCTGTCACAGTAAAAGTCCTGCATTCAAAATGTGCTTAAAGTAGGGACAGTAAAAGTAGTCGTTGTTTGATTGGTCCATTTCAGAATAATATCTCTGATATGTTTTATAAGTATTGATCATTAAAGTGTTCTCAGAGCTGGTAAAGGTGCAGCTAGTTTGAATGGCTTTGTATACTGCAGGGTAGCTGCTGGATTTACTCCAGGTGAACTAAAGTCTGATTTAAGGGCTGATTATATTTACCATCATTAATCCAGATCTGTAAAGTAACTAAAGGTATTAAATACATGTAGTGAAAGTAAAAGTACACAGTAGAATTAAATGGAAATATTAAAGTAAAGTAGTAGTATCTCAAACCACTTAAGTTAATCTACTTAGTTACTTCCCACTTCTGTCATAATGTCACCACAGTGAGGTTGTCAAGTTTGATACAGAGATCAAAACCAAAACATGTGCCCAGCAAACGTGTATATACAGTACGTGGATGGATGGATGGATCTTAGAAACTGGTATGGAGTGAGGAATCCATAATTCCAGTTTGTAACTAAACACATAATTGTCTTTAACACAAATCCTGCTCTGGACCTTTTTATATGCAGGGTGCTTTAAACAGTGGTGCAGGGAGGACGTGTTGTAGCATCGCAAGGGGAATTCTCCATTGGATTTTAGGAGATTGCAGAAAATAAGATCTTTGGCAAACAGACGTTTGATACTTAAGGACCATTTGTTCAGCAAGATAATATCCACATATTTACACCACTTAAGTAATAATTGAAATGTAGATGCAACTGGCAGTAGGAAATAGCTAATGCCATGCTACAAACAAACATTAGTAAGAGCGGACTTGTGTTTGCCGTGGTAACGTTTAGTAGTCTCACTCAGAAACTTCAGAAGACACCGTAAAGCTTCGGATATTAATCAATGTGTTGTTTGCTAGACGAGGGAGCCCAGAAGTGCTTTAATGCTAAGCCATTTGGGGTTTGAGGACTCATTCTTGTCTATAGAGCGAGGGTGGACTCAGAGAAATGAGTGCAACAAGTGAATCATCAATCTGACATTTTTGCTGATTGGCTTTCTTATTGAATAGTTAAAGCTCAGAGCATCGGGGTGTATGGTCTTCAGAAAGGCTGTAAATGAGTTATTAACACTCTGTCAAACAATAGCAGCAGTGTATTGGCACCTTCCACTGAGACGATGGTCATTCCCAGGCCATGCTCCGGGTGTCTGCTGATGTGACACAGTCTCGGTCTGGACCAGCGGTCCCCTTTAGAGGCCTTGGCCAGCATCTGTAAGTCCACACCCATAGACACTGCCTGTGGAGAGACATGCTTAGGATTCAATAGATGGAGGAATACATTAGAGAAAATAGGGCGACTGTGGCTCAATTTACCCCCATAGGCATGTTAACGGTATATAAAGCGTTTCTTTATGTCATGGTAACTGTACCTGTTCGTGCTCTTCCCTCCTCAATACCAGGAGGAACAAGTGTAAGCCGCATGACTGGATCTTCCTCACAATCTGGCAGGAAATTCAGAGGGATACAAACAATGTAGTGAATAAACTTAATCCCTAATGCCTGTGAGGCCTGTCCCTTAAACATTTAGCGCCATCCCAAACTACACAAACACAACATTTATCTTGAAACAAAAGGGAAGAAAAGCAGATCTTAATTTCTGCTTTTCTTTGACCCCTCAAGTCTTAATGATCAATCCCAGGTTATGATAAAGACAAAAGAAAACATTCAGGCCAGAACCTTTAGATCAGTCCAATCTGTTAATCTCAACTAAGTTGTAAAGGGGACCAATGATTAGTGGGGTTAAAAAAACAGGAAGTCAATCTGCTTCTTTTGTCATCACCCAGTTAACAATTTAGTACATGTGCCCTTAGTGCTTAGACCTTTTAACCTCTAATAAAATGCATACATGTAAGGCCGTAATTATAATAGAGTGATGCAGTGATGACGTCTTTTTGTAGGCAGACGTGGAAATTAGCATCCCAAATGTTTCTTTAGGAAAAGCCAATGGTCTTATTCAATTAGATATTGGCATATTGCAGCAAATAGAATCTGTTGCAAACACACATGTACAGTGGGGCAAAAAAGTATTTGGTCAGTCACCAATTGTGCAAGTTCTCCCATTTGAAAAGATGAGAGAGGCCTGTCATTTTTATCATAGGTATACCTCAACTATGAGAGACAGAATGAGAAAACAAATCCAGGAAATCACATTGTAGGATTTTTAAAGAATTAATTTTCCAATGATTGTGGAAAATAAGTATTTGGTCAATAACAAAAGTTCATCTCAATACTTTGTTATATACCCTTTGTTGGCAATGACAGAGGTCAAACGTTTTCTGTAAGTCTTCACAAGGTTTCCACACACTGTTGCTGGTATTTTGGCCCATTCCTCCATGCAGATCTCCTCTAAAGCAGTGATGTTTTGGGGCTGTCGCTGGGCAACACGGACTTTCAACTCCCTCCAAAGATTTTCTATGGGGTTGAGATCTGGAGACTGGCTAGGCCACTCCAGGACCTTGAAATGCTTCTTACGAAGCCACTCCTTCGTTGCCCTGGCGGTGTGTTTGGGATCATTGTCATGCTGAAAGACCCAGCCACGCTTCATCTTCAGTGCCCTTGCTGATGGAAGGAGGTTTTCACTCAAAATCTCACGATACATGGCCCCATTCATTCTTTCCTTTACACGGATCAGTCGTCCTGGTCCCTTTGCAGAAAAACAGCCCCAAAGCATGATGTTTCCACCCCCATGCTTCACAGTAGGTATGGTGTTCTTTGGATGCAACTCTGCATTCTTTCTCCTCCAAACACGACGAGTTGAGTTTTTACCAAAAAGTTCTATTTTGGTTTCATCTGACCATATGACATTCTCCCAATCCTCTTCTGGATCATCCAAATGCCCTCTAGCAAACTTCAGACGGGCCTGGACATGTACTGGCTTAAGCAGGGGGACACGTCTGGAACTGCAGGATTTCAGTCCCTGGCGGCGTAGTGTGTTACTGATGGTAGCCTCTGTTACTTTGGTCCCAGCTCTCTGCAGGTCATTCACTAGGTCCCCCCGTGTGGTTCTGGGATTGTTGCTCACCGTTCTTGTGATCATTTTGACCCCACGGGGTGAGATCTTGCGTGGAGCCCCAGATGGAGGGAGATTAGCAGTGGTCTTGTATGTCTTCCATTTTCTAATAATTGCTCCCACAGTTGATTTCTTCACACCAAGCTGCTTACCTATTGCAGATTCAGTTTTCCCAGCCTGGTGCAGGTCTACAATTTTGTCTCTGGTCTCCTTTGACAGCTCTTTGGTCTTGGCCATAGTGGAGTTTGGAGTATGACTGTTTGAGGTTGTGGACAGGTGTCTTTTATACTGATAACGAGTTCAAAAAGGTGCCATTAATACAGGTAACGAGTGGAGGACAGAGGAGCCTCTTAAAGAAGAAGTTACAGGTCTGTGAGAGCCAGAAATCTTGCTTGTTTGTAGGTGACCAAATACTTATTTTACCGAGGAATTTACCAATGAATTCATTAAAAATCCTACAATGTGATTTCCTGGATTTTATTTTCTCATTCTGTCTCTCATAGTTGAGGTATACCTATGATAAAAATTACAGGCCTCTCTCATCTTTTTAAATGGGAGAACTTGCACAATTGGTGGCTGACTAAATACTTTTTTGCCCCACTGTATGTTACACGTTTTGTATAGCAGGATAATCTCCACATATTAACACCACTTTTATAATAGTTCAAGCTTTAATGCCATTGTTAGAAGTAAAGACCTCACATCGTTCTATATTGAATTACATGGTGGTCACATGACTTCACATCAACAGCTAAAGGCGGCTAATTTGGCGTGCTATTAGTAGACTCATTAAGCTTCTTGTTTGCAACCACTGTTTCATCAGTAGGGTGTTTGCTGATGTATTTTATGTCGCAGAGCAACACTTGAAAATCCTGTAAGCTTGCGTTAACCAAACACCTAATTTAAGTTATCTAACCGAAAACATGCACAAAAATTCACTTCAAGACGAGGGAGCCAAGAAATGTGAAAATGCTAACTTACGTCCGGGGTTAGGACTAATTTCTACACCAATTTACTCTACGTATAATATTTAAAGAATTCAACTGAACATTGTTGACATGTAGACAATCTGCAATACTTGTAGGCGTGTCCCCATCACAATCTACAATATCAAACTATTAAAACAATAATTACTCTAAAGTTCCCCTATTATACTATTTTTCAACAATATATTACAGGTCTTAGATATACAGACATGGAAATAAGTGTTTGATCCCCTGCCGATTTTGTAAGTTTGCACACTTACAAAGAAATTAAAAGTCCTTACTTTTAATGGTAGGTTTATTTTAACAGTGAGAGACAGAATATAACTAAAAAAATCCAGAAATGTACATAATGTAAAAGATATCAATTGATTTGTGTTTAATTGGGGATAATAAGTATTTGATCCCCTTGCAACCAACAAGAATTCTGGCTCCCACAGAGCGGTTAAATAAGTCCTCTCGCTTTAACAAAGTTCTCCTGATGTCAACTCGTTACCTGGATAAAGGACACCTGTCCACAGTCAATAAATCAGATCACAACCTCTCCACCGAGGGCAAGACCTGTCTATGGCAGTGTTGCCACAGTTACCTTCAAAAACTAATCTGATTACTCCTTTAAAAAGTAACTTAGTTACTTTACTGATTACTTGATTTTAAAAGTAACTAAGTTAGATTACAAGTTACTTTATTAGTTACTTTCAGCAGCTGCCGACAAAACTAAGCATGCTACAAACGTCACTTTGTTCATCCAACCTCAAGACAAATGAAAACCATAAATAGAAACATTTCTCACAACACATTTCATAAAAACAGGTACAGGCTGTGTTGCAATATGTTGCTCTTTTAAGTATCTGGGAGGCCTTTATACTATATTTTTGACACTAACCCTGGTGAAGTTTGTGTTGTCCACGTATTCCTCATTGACCTCCAGCACCCGGTCTCCGTCCTTGAGGCCACTATGCCCTGCAGGACTCCATGGGTCCACATCTCTGATCTCAAAGGCCCGGCTGCGGTTGTCCATCCGCAGGTAGAAGCCGAAGCTTTGTCCCTCCAAGCGCTTCAGCTGGCACAGTGTGAGCACGGGGCTCGGGTCAGGCTCTGCACACATTGTTAGTTAAGCTCATCAACTCTGGGGGATTTGAGGAGAGGGCTTTTTAAGGGTTGTGTATGACAAGAACTGTTTTTCAAACCTCACCAGGATCATCACCGATGACCAGAGCTGGATTATCAATCCCTTCCTTTGGATTGAAGGTAAAACTGATGTGAGGAGGAATGGAAAATGGACAGTGAGTATGTCAGTGTAGCACAACGGGAAGAGTTAAGATAGAATTCAATATTGTTTTAAACTTCACTCATAGGCGATGGGTGTAAGGATAATATTTGAACAACTCTCATACTTGTTTTCAACACCAGGGAAGATATTAATACGTTTATAACATTGATTCTATGCACTTCCTTAGCACAGGAGCTATAGACAGCACAACTGCTTATAGTAGGTGCCAAAGAATCTTGATGCAACAAACAAACATCATAAGTTACTAGGCTACAGAAAAGATTGAACAATTCTACCGTTACACAATTCACATGCTGGTTACTCATTTGTTTGTGTCATACAATGACGCCAGCAAAACCAATGACATGAATTCAGAATGTACGACAACACGTGCAAACAACAACTGTACTCTAAATACTCTGGATGTGACATTTAACAATGGTATTTCATAACGACCATCCGTCACTGAGTAGACTGTAGACTGTAGAGTTAGGACTGGGGTAATGAAGGCTAAAGACCGATAAGCATTACCCAAATTATTCATCCTTACACTTCTGTGCACTACATATAAATAATTTTGGAAGGCTATTAGGTACTATTTCATAGTTTACAATTGGTATTGGTAAAACAACCTCATAAGAACTTAGCACTATCATAGGGCTAACTATGTTTTGAATTCTGCCAGAGTGAGCTGAGGGAGGCTAATAGAAACTGCATTTAATGTGTACACTTCATCCAGAATATTAGCAGCACACAGCTATCTGTATGTAAAGATAGTATAAAGTATAGAATGTTTTTTTTTTAACCCTGAATGAATTCTGTTTCTTAATTATAACTTTTGTGTTTGGCACAACTTCAAAGTGTTATGAAGACGGTGCCTTGATATCTAATATTGTTCATATTAGAACTGAGACATTGAATAGACATTGTGGTAAATTGGATGCTGCTTTCAGAATACATGCGACACAGCTGGGATTGGACCACCGGATGGAGACAACTCTTGTTGTTTTTCTTACACCCACCATCTAACCCTAACCTGACAGTACCAAGGCTGCATGTGCTGGTACACGATGAAGACGTAATTTAAAGAACATTAAAAAACGTTTTAACTAAATGATGTTGCATTGCAGGATTGTTAAATATCAACACTCTTGTCTGCTGATAGGCCCGGTAAAATAGCAAAAGACACATATTGTGTAGAGTATAGAGATGTTTGGAAGTTCACAGTTCAGCCTTTATCTGCTGCTGTGTTATCACAGTGATGTCATAACTGCATGGCAACAACACAACACACTTTAAGTAATTAAGTTATTACACAATTGATGTTATTTCTACTTTGACATGTTTTATAAACTGGCATCAATGTAAGGTATAGGGTTTATAGGGAATTGTCCAAAGCAGGGAGTGGTTCTTTAAAAAGTAGTTTTAAAGAACCACTCTGTTTAGTACTACAACAGTGAGTCTAAAGTTACACTTACCGGGGAAATTCCATCGCATCCTGGCAACCTGTGGAAGTGAAAGTGACAAAAAATGTACCCATTGAAATATAACAGCAGTTAAGTCAGACCTCAGGCCAACTGTCCACCATCTTGGGTACTGTTTACCATCGCCATACCTGTGGGCAGCTCCTGGGTGTTTACTAATATTTTAGATTTGCATCAACTAGAATGATAAAAAGATATTGAACTAGATAACGTGTAATAATGTAATAATATAGTTATTGAAATTAACTTAACAAATGACCCCTAAGAACAATAAAAACAGTAACATACTCAATTTATGACTTGAAAATGTTTACCTACAACATATTGCTTATTCATAAATTATAGTATATAGGCTATGTCATTCAAAGTTCCAAAGACAGTTCTTGCGTACTGTGTTAATTGTCTTCACGAATTGAAGCATGATTTGTTCCATGGTTAAATAAAAAGCTTCAGAGATGTTAGCATTCTGTTCCTCAATCTAAAATAAGTCAGTAAATACATAGAGACTACTTAACGTCATCCAGCTGAACACTAGTTTGCTTTTAGCTTAGTGATGGTTACCTGCGCTACATGCTAACATTAGCTTTTTACTTCTGGCCAGTAGATTTTAACTCGAAACAACACAAGTTAAGTTGATTTGTTAACATTTAGTCTAAATAAACATTTAAAGTATCTATATCTTTTGTTTATTTCCTATGATAATCCAACATTTAATTGAGAAATACGACACTTTCTGTTGAGGGAACCAGTTCGATGCTAACTTCTGCGTTGGACTACAAAAGTACTTCTTCACTTCTGCAGGTTATTGTTCCTGTTGACTTTAAGTAACTCATTCCTACTGAGCAATATACAGATATATACACATTTTTCAGCAAATTCAATATTAATATATACATAGTCTGGGTACAAAAAAACAATATTCCAAGCAATTCCTATTCCTCTAAATGCAGTGAGGTAGAAAAGTCAAGCCATTCTCAAGAATTGTAGTGAGGACCCAAACCAACAATGTGTCTCTCTTCCTCAGCTCCAAGCCAATTGGTTTCTATTGAATGTAATATATTGATCCTGTCAAAAAAACACTTTAACAAGAAAAAAAACACCAAGAGTCAACAGGCCAAACCCTGCTTATAACCAGGGGTTAGTTACAAAGGCCATTTACTCAAGTACTGTACGAAAATGTTGAGGTACTTCTACTTTCACTGGGTATTCTGTTTATGCGACTTTATGCTTCTACATTACATTTTAAAAGCCAATATCATACTTTTTACTCCACTACATTTATATGACAGCTTTTGTTACTAGTAACTTATTAGGTTTATAAATAAATACAATTATTAAATAATCTTTGACATGTATTTGCAGGTTAAGATATCCAGCAGCAGCTTATAACATTATTCAAATCAGGGCCACCTTTACCAGTTGTGATAAAAACACATAAATAATAATAATAATGATCGCAACCAAGTAACTCAATATGTACGTGATTCTGAAATGGGCCATTACGAACTTAGGAACTTAATTATTCTGATGCTTATACTATTGTATTTTTACTTAAGTAAGATTTTGAATTCTAGTCTTTTACTTATAAAAAGCTCCTTTTACTTAAGTACAAGTTAACTGCTTCTAACTGTAATAAAGGTAATATAAAACACAACAGGCAAGAGTGACTTACCACTACAGTCATGAAGAGTTCTCTAAGGTGAGTTGTGTCAAGTGGCACAGGAGTATACAGTATTCACATTTGTATAGTCAAATCATGGAGAGTGGAGCAGAGACAGAGCCTACCTGTGAAGGTCCTCATGGAGTCCAGAGTGTGTTTTCCTGCAGAGACTGTGACACTGTGGACAGACAAGGTTCACAGCACACACACACACACACACACACACAATAAAAGACACCTTCAGCCGGTGAAACGGCGACTCCTTTCGCCACAGCAATCTAGGTTAAACATTTACCGACTAGCAGAGAGGAGCCGAAACAATAGGGTGGAAGTAACGTCTGTAGACCCAACTGTTTTTGTCTGTCTCTAAAACCCTAACCCTCCTTTCCTTCTCGTGGCTCTCAGGTCAAAGCCTATTGGTAATTAATAAAGATATCTTTAAAAAACCCAATATTGCTTTCTATTTCAAAAAATATCTCATTGCCTAAAACAGCTGGTCACTGTAATTACTAATATTACTGGATAAACAACTAACCTTTTGTAACCTCTCCCTAATTCAAACACAACGAAGCTGTCTTTACACTTAGCATAACAAAGAAGGGAGCTAACAGTAACCATCCAAGTAAAAAATAAAATGTTTATATTTGATCTTATAAATAACTCAATAAAAATGACTTTGACAACACGGTTTACATTATAACATTTAATGCAGCACGTTTGAATTACATTCCAGCAGTAAAATTAGAGCACCGAACATGCACCACATCATGTTGATCCGAGTATAGAACATCAGAAATGAAGTAAAAATAAGGCAGCAGTCCTCGATAACCTTTTACTTGTGAAATCATATTAGAATTGTTGAAGAACATGCGTTAAGGTTGAAATGATCTGAGCGTCCCCTCCCAGAAAACACTATTTGTTCTTTTGTTGTGGTTGCATGAATGTGCCTACAGAAGTTACTCGCTTTTGTACAACATGTTCAGGCTCATAGCACTGGCTGCGCAAAAGTGACACGCCATCATCCTCCAGAGATCCATAAAAAAACCTGGCCAATATAAAGGGGATCAACCCACATGTTAAAGGAAGATTTTAGTTTCTTAAAGTGAGCCGTTACATAAATAACTGAACAGGCTTCTGCCGACATCAGCTAGCTAACATGATCCAGCCGTGTTTCCCACCAGACAAGCTGGAATATATTTTTTAAATGCCCAAATTAAAGGCCAAATATCCATCACTTTTTTTGTATTCATTTTAAGTTCCACTCCTGTTATGATTAAGTTCCCCCTCTCTTTAAACCCAGTTTTTGCCTTTTTAAAAAAATCTCTGTACATCTCTACATTTTCTAATGTTTATTCATCTATAGTGCAATACTGTTAGCTGTAACGGAGCACCGCCATGAGCTCATGAATGAGAATGGTTAATTCAGAAGTCTGTAAAAACCTTCAGTCTGGGGTAATTACCCCAGGACAGTCAAGTTTCTGTTTGGGTGTTTAACAGTATGAAATGATGGATGGGTAAAAATGGTAATAGGAGCTGAAGCTCCCTCTGTGCAGCCAGCTTTAGCAGGTGAGCTATACAATGGTGCATATACTGTGGGGACACCTGGGACCCTTGACTCATATCCCCCACATCTCCCCCTTTCAAATCTGGCTCTGTGTTAAAAGGCACAGATGGCCTAAAAACACTCTTTGGAAATAAAAAGGAGCTGCAAATCATTTGGATGATGATTTATAATTCCTATTTCAACTTTCAAGCTTTGAAGTTATTAGGTACAGCCCTCCTATTGATACAATTTACCTTTGACACCACAAACAATAAGAAAGGAATAGGAGTATCGTGTTTTTTAACACACTTTTTTCGAGAGTTGGTTGAACATGGGTTTTTACAAAACCATACTGTCTATTAACCAAAGAAGCCAAATAACTTCTACAAGTAGATCTACAAAACTTTGACTATATGTATAATATCATATTTAATACTTACATATTTTAAAGTTCTAGCAGGAACTCTAATCATGAAATAACTTTAAAACTTTGATTCAACTCGACATTTAATACCAGCTCCTGGTACTTCGTACAGCTCATTCATATAAAATGTAACAAATCGGTTCAGTTTCCTACTGAAAACACTACATAGAGGTTTAACAGCTATGTATTAACAAAATAAAACAAAATACAGCTCAACTGCTGGTGTTAAAATAAGGCAAGTGAACATATCAGAGAATCTACTGGCAGCAGAGAAGGGCAATAAAGACACTTCCATGGGATGCAGACACAGTGCACTGAATATTTGTTGTCTTTTGAACTGAATGACTCGAAGGAAAAACCTTAAAATACACTTGGTTGGTTTGATAAATACATTATAAAAGTGATATCAGGCTCATCACTGATGTGGCTGCTTGGGCTCCTAACAAATTTGGGAAAATATTATGGAAGCACCAAAATTAAAATCACCCATCAGTCTCCCAACTTAGCTTCAACAATGTCAAACTACCCATAAAGACTGACATATACCCAGCAAGTAAACATTTAACAAACAATCTGCTTCAGTTTGAGAGGAAAACATGCTGGTGGTACTTTCAAACTTCAACATAACATGTCTTTTTTCAGTTGTAAATCATTTCAAGCCCTGCATAATATTAGTCTAATATTTCATAAGGATTTTTGCATTGCCATACTTTAAAATATTGCTGCTTTTTTGTTCTTTATCATGAATCAGATGATACCCGTCAACATTCTTTAAAAACTAAATACATTTACCTCCCTCCATCCCCCAGCCCCCTCCTGAGTTATCATGTACCTGAATAGTCAATGTCAAGCAGCTCATTTTTGTTCCATTGCATTACATAAGCAGTATCACACCGCCGAAATAAAATGCTTATTGCTGTTTATTGGTAAAAAGCTCGCTGTGAGCTTCCCAACTGAATTCTCTGTTACGATTTTAAAGGAAGTGCTAAAACAAAGTCTCTTTGAAAGGCTTCTTAAACTGTTGTACTGATGAAGATGAAGCTCTTTTCAGCTCTTGGCGTTGATGGCTCATTTGCTTTTTCCTGAGGATGGAGATATAGTGTTCTTTTCCAGCATCTGTAGAGTCTGCCGCACGCCCTTCTCCACCCTGCGGAAGTGCAGCCTCTTCCAGAGGCTCGGCTGCTGCTGACGCCCCCACTCCAGGTCCCTGAGGAACACCTGCAAGGGGAGGGACTGTCATGCTTTAGACTTCATGTAGGAATGTATTTGTATGCTAACCCTCTCAGAATTTCTTCCTCTTTCGTTAATGATTAAGGAAGCACTTGTTTTCTACTCCAGGTTGAAGACTAGCCAACTGACAGGTTGAGTCCCAGCCTCTTGTAGTCTGACCTACGGCCCCAGGAGGGGAGCCAGGCATTGAAACAGATATTCATGCTCAAACAGCAGGACTACATCTTCCAAGTCAGTCATGTGACGCCATTGAGCCTAAAAGTACTTTTTCCATCGACTTACATTACAAAAGAGACATCTTAAATGTAGCGTTTCATTAAAAAAAAGGTAAATTGACTCCCCAGTACAAACACAATAGCTGGTAGTGCCAGTATTTTTGACCTAATGGTGGCGTATGTAGGCAAAACAGTATAAAGGACTACAATTCCCAGTCTCTAAGTGAGAGATGGGCAAGCTGTCGAAAAGACAGCATCGAGGCACAGTTTTTTAACCGTTAAAGTGTGTTAGTTATACTAGCCTAAGAAAGAAATAACTAAGTTGTTTATTATTTTATTAGAGTTTTGCCCCTTTTGTTTGATTTGCTTTGACTATTGTAAAGGCCTGTTTTCTTTGTTATCTGTGTGAAAAAGTTTGTTATTTTTATTTATCACCACCATCTGAGGCAAACCAAATCGACAACGATGTAATGTCTGTTTAAGGCGTCTAGTGACTTGATGGAAAAATAGGGAAGGAAGCCTCGACAATAGCCCTTATTTAAAATCATCAGGTCCCACATGTTGTGAAATGCACTTAAAGCCAAATCCAGAGTAATTATAGTTTATAGTTTATGGTCTGCGCCCTGCTCCTGTTTCCTCACAGGGAGGATTCCACAATGAACATGCCCATTCATTCGATTGCAGGGTTTCACCATAAGAGGGCGCTGCTTCACAAACACACAGGAACCAGCTCAGACACACTGAGGATCCTGTGGTCTTTGTTTAGCCCACGGTTCACACTATTACTCCCAGACATTCAATAATGTAGAAAGTAGATTTACTCAAGTACTGTATATAAGTACATTTTGAGGGGCTTGTACTTTACTTGAGTTTTTCAATTTCATGCTACTTTGTACTACACAGAGGTAAAAAGTTTACTTTTACTCCACTACATTTATCTAACACCTTTAGTTACTTTACAGATCTGGATTAATGATGGTAAATATAATCAGCCCTTAAATCAGACTGTAGTTCACCTGGAGTAAATTCAGCAGCTACCCTGCAGTAAACAAAGCCATTAACACTAGCTGCACCTTTACCAGCTCTGAGAACACTTTAATGATCAATAATTATAAAACATATCAGAGATATTATTCTGAAATGGACCAATCAAACAATGACTACTTTTACTGTCCCTACTTTAAGTACATTTAGATGAGAGTACTTTCTACTTTCACTGGAGGAACATTTAGAATGCAGGACTTTTACTGTGACAGAGTATTCCTACACTCTGGTACTTCTGCTTTTAAGTACCAGACCTGAGTACTTCTCCATCTTCAGTGGTCAATAGTTATTAATCACATATTTGTAACAGCATAAACCTTAATTTTCAGTGGTGAAACTAAGTAGTATTCTTAACCTCTCATAATTCTTACCTTTTTAGTTAATGGTGAGGAAACGTTTTCTAAATATTATGGTCATAGTTTATGGATATTTTACTTAGACTAAGTTTGTCTTGGGTCTTTCTTTGATTTCAATACATAGATGCGTGTACCTTAAGCTGATCCTTGACACGTTCTCGGTCCCAGGAGGAGATGTTCTTCTGTATCACGCTGAGGATGGGATGCCAGTCCTCCGAGAGGTCTGAGCCCTCGGTGACTGAAGCCAGGACCTTGACCCTCCGGCCGCTGTGGCTCTTGGGATCGCCTCGGACATACAGCGACTGCTTCCCCACATCAGTGAGAGGGTTCAGGTACAAGCTGCACAAAGCACAACACACTACATCAACAGAGAGACCTAAAAGATATAGTAACATCATTCAGCTATGTGGTGAAGATCTGCTCACTGCACAGTGTGAATGCTGGGGTGTTCCCTGCAGGCATCCACGAGAGTCATGGCCGCCATGTCTCCGATGTTGTTGTAGGCCACGTTGAGCTCCTGGAGCCCCTTCTGCTGCTGGAGCCTCTCAGCCAGCTCCAGGGCCCCCTGGTCCCCGAGCCCAGTGTGCATCAGGGACAGGTGCGTCAGAGACTGGTTCTCCGGAAAGGCCTCCAGCAGAGAGCCGGCTCCAGACTCCAGCAAAGGGTTGTCACACAGTCTGAACGACACGTGAGAATAGTGAGACATCGCTGCGCTACTGATGCTTATGTTGCAGAAAATCACATTTTATACAATCATACTAACTGGGGTTCATATTGATTAATACAAGTGGGCAGTGGGGGTGAGGGTGAGCATGAGAACCAATTCCCTTCATTTTTCTTTACTCAGAGGTGGGAGAAGTACTCAGATCTTTTACTTGAGTAAAAGTAAAACATATTCTCATCAAAATGTGCTTAAAGTAGGGACAGTAAAAGTAGTGATTGTTTGATTGGTCCATTTCAGAATAATATCTCTGGTATGTTTTATAATTATTGATCATTAAAGTGTTCTCAGAGCTGGTAAAGGTGCAGCTAGTTTGAATGGCTTTGTATACTGCAGGGTAGCTGCTGGATTTACTCCAGGTGAACTACAGTCTGATTTAAGGGCTGATTATATTTACCATCATTAAATGTAGTGGAGTAAAAGTACACCATTTACCTCTGAACTGTAGTGGAGTAGAAGTACACAGTAGCAAAACGTTTTCCAAGGTCCTGATGTATTCCCCTTCACATCTGTTCTCAAATCAATGGGGCTTTGTTTTCACTGAAGTGAAGTGGTTGGGAGAAGACAGGACCTGATTGTTTTTACTATTTGACCAGAACCTGTGACTGCCTTCGACATCAAGCAAGGTGTCTGAATAAAGCAGGACTGATGGACCCCTTCTTATGGCTAAACCATTTGAGATAATGATCATTTAGGTTGTGCTGGTTCAGAACAAATGGTCTTACTGTATAATTGGAATGGCAGGGTAAAACGTGTTCACCCTCATGAGGTTGAAGGTGTGTTGGTTCACACAAACCACCTGCCTGCTTTTCATCCAACAGCTAACTGATGCCATTTCTTACCTTGTACTGTTTGGAGCAGATCCACAGTGCTGGGGATCAGGTCACTGTGTATAACTAACTGAACTGTGTATAATCCAAAGGAAAGACAACAGCACGGTACAGAGAGGATTCCTTTGTACAGAACCCATAAAGACATGAGTAAACGTGTGTTCTTACTGTAGAGATCTTATAGAGCTCTTGGGGTCTAGGAGCAGATCCCTGAGGAGGATGCAGGACTCAGGACCCAGGCTGTTAAACTGCAAGCTGAGGACAGCAGAGACAGGCAGACACAACAATCACACACAGCATACACATGCTGGACAAGCATGGGAGTCATTAGTAACAATGCCTTTAAAACGGATGACCCACTTATATCAATAAGGGTAGAGATTGTTTACTACAACACAGCGCAACACAAACTACATCCTCCAATATGATATTACAATAAATCTATAAAAACGCTCTCAATGCCATGTATTCTAGTTAATCAATGTACTCAACTCTGATGTGCTTTGTTTATTTTTTATTGTATTTGCATTTCTGCCACCGTACTCACATCCCATATGTGTGTGCTTAATGCTACATCATTAACCTGTTTGAACTGCTTTAACCATGTTTTACCACAGGGATGACACAGGTTGACTCTCTATTTGGTTACTTTAGAGAATTGATAAGTCAATCAAGAAACAAAAACATTTGCAAATTAAGCTTTTTTTCATGCACAAATGTCAGAAAATAATTGTCTGACATTTTAGAGACCAAAGAATTATTTTAAAAAGCAAAATAATAAAATCAAGCTCTAAATTAAGCCCATAAGACGCTGACCATAAACAAAGGTAAAAGCCAAAGATATGTCTGAGGTCACAGACTAACGTGTTTCAAAGACATAACAGATATTATATATGTTTGTCCTGCACAAGTAGATTTTTACAATATATGCCCGTCACATATATAGCTCTTCATTTATTTTTTTAGGAGCACCTTTTAGTCAATAAGCGCTTACATTCATTTGCCAGATACACCTCTTTGTTTCACGATAAACACAAATGATACAAAGTACACCCTGGAACTGATAAGGACAGATAAAGTAGTTCTACTGAATTCTGCTCCGAACAAACACTGGTCAATTCTTAGTAACATTACATGTACAACCTTTAGCGACATGCAAACAAACCCACACATTTCCCGTGAAAAGTGCCCCTCTGTTATTCACTGCACACCACAAACAAGAGTTTCCTCACTTGAGGTTGAAAGTGTGCCTGAAGGCAGGCCACAGCGTGGGCAGCATGTCCTGAGTCAGCATACAGGCGGACAGGTCCAGCCGTTCCAGCCGGTAACTACAGGAGAAACCACAACATGTTGAATAAAATGCTATCACAAGACAAAACGTGCTCATTCTTAGCATTTCATGTAGAGTAGGTATAAACTAACAAACTATAATATAGCTATAATGTCTGCAGAATCTTTTTTAAACTGCAAATAAATATTTCCAACACTTTGAAACATAGAAACTGTATTCGAACAGAGCCTTATTTCTGAACCATAACATATGATATTACTAGGGCTGTCAATGTTAGCGTGCAATATGATAGCTGTCCTGAAAATAAGAGGAAATGCACTCTGTGTATCGCACATTACACAGAGGGGAATCACTGCGGCTCAGCATGACAGCGGATTCGTTGATGATGTCACTATCCGATCCGTATCGGAAACCAGATGGGTTCTACCCATGTGCGAATACACCGCTACTGCCCATCACGCTTACTGAAGTATTTAAAAGGCAGTTTATGGCACTTTTCTGGAATTGAAATAAAAAAACGTTATCTTTGTTATGATTAGTTATAAAATAGGCGACTTAAATTAGTCTTTATTAAAATAAATACTTTCCCTCTTGTTTTGGTGAAGAATGTCTGACATATGGAGCTCATTTATTAACAAAGACAAGCCAGGTAAATGTTTGCATAGCTGCAATAAAGTCATTGTTAAAGTCATTCAACAATGAACAACGAAATATATCAAGGTACATTATATTTATTCAGCGTTGTAAGAAGTTATCAGTTCGATGGTATATTATCTTTTGGATGCTGTTCGACACTTTCTCATCAAAGCCGTAAATCAATGTGCGCAGAACCGATCGGGTTTCCGGTACACATGGGTGATGACAGATGCTTTAGCTAGGTGACTGAAAATGATCTGTCTTCATGCCAATAACTCAGAAATCACGTTAAGATAGAGTAAATCTCTGTCTTAGATTGTCATGCACTTCTTGGGTACATTTTTTGGTTGACACCCCTAGTTGTTTTTACAAGAATACCATGAGAGCACTTAGTCAGTCCTTAAGACTGTACTAACTTCTGGGTTAAAAGTTTCAGAAATATTAAGTAATTCCTAAAATTAAACTGCTCTCTTGTTGTGGTTCCTGGATTGTTCTTTTAAAATTGTTGGTTGCGAATAAGATTTCCAAGTATGGCCAAGGCTATAATTACACGGAGCCCAATAGTTGAAGCAGCAACTGTTTTGGATCCACTTGGTATTAAACATTTTGAAATAATAACATCTGCTATTATTATTAACCTACTTTTACATTGTTTTATTTATTTTATTGGTCTTAAAGGGTTTTATTATTTATTTAGGAGTTGTAATAGCAACATTTCCTTTTACGTTGGTCTTTTAATAATTGTACCCTTTATTATGATTATGAATAATTAATTATGAAGGTTTTATTACTATCATCCGTTTACATTAGCCTTGTGTCTTATTTAGGAATAGGAATCATTATTTATTTTATTGTATTTTATTTTTTATTACCTTTTACTTCAATGTGTTTCTTTTGTTGTTCGTTTTTAACTTGTGATGTGTGCCATTTTGTAAAGCACTTTGAGCTGCATGTGCTGTATGAAAAGTGCTATATAAATAAAGCTGTATTATTATTATTATCTTACAAAGCCAGGAATTAAATAAAGTACTTAACTCTACAAACTGAACAGGTTTTACAGAAATGCACTCTGTACCTGGCTGGACTGCACGAGAGCACAGAGCTCAGGATGAAGCACTTGAGGGACGTCATACGGACGTTGGTGAGGCGGATGGATCTGATGGAGGCCAGGACCTCGGCGGTCAGTCGGGGGTTCTGGAACTCGTAGAGAAGCACCAGAAGATCCATCAGCTCCGCTGGTGGCTGAGGCTTGCTGAGCTCTAGTGTTAAATAAGACAGAAAACTCTTGTTAGTGATTAAGCTGAATTTAAAAAAAAAGTTAAACAATTGAAGATGCTGTAATGACGCTTGGAATACAATCTTTTGTGCACATTTCCAACCATATTTCTTTTTTACATTTGATTTATCCCACTCTGCCAATTCACAAGCTAATGAAGGTTCATTTTTTAAATTATTTGGTAAAAGCCAGCCATTTTTTCGATGCGGTTCTGGTGGGAAAACATCTGTGTCCAACTTGTTTGTCAAATACTGTTTCCTGTCGATATGTGTCAGGCTCACACATGGTCGTTTTTGAAAGCTTGCACATATACAAGTCAGCATCAAGCCAAACGGAAGTTTGTCAGGCATTGAAGCACATTAAATGGCCTCATTGTGACGTCATTTGGGCCCAACATATTCTTTCCTGTTGAATTACATTGGGAAAGAGACGTCTGTAAATCAGCTGTTTTACGTAAATCAACTTTCCAGTACGAAGACTTCAATAGTCCTAAGCCGGTAAAAATCCACTTAAAGCTGAATCCAGAGTTACTTGACTTACTTTAATTACTTTCCAGACCTCACAAACACTAAGAAATTGGATCACATCACTCCAGTTCTGAGGTCTTTACTCTGGCTTCCTGTCTGTCAAAGAATTCAAAGTTCTGCTGCTGGTTTATAAAGCATTGAATGGTTTAGGGTCAAAATACGTTTCAGATCTCCTGCTACATTATGAACCATCCTCAGGTCTTCTGGGACGGTCCTGCTTTCTGTCCCCAGAGTTAAAACTAAACAAGGAGAAGTAGCGTTCAGTTATTATGCTCCAAATATCTGGAACAATCCCAGAACCCTGCAGGACCGCTGCAACTCTTACTACTTTTAAATCCAGGCTGAAAACATTTCTTTTTGCCGCTGCTTTTAATTGAACTGTTCATACCTTACTGCACTGTAACTTTTATTCCTGTACCTGTGTTATTCATGTTTATTTTATCATCTTTACTTTTTAATGACTGTTTTTAAATGCCATTTTCAAATGTGTTTCTGCTGCACTATTTCTTAATGTTCTTAATGTCTTTTATTTTGTAAAGCACTTTGAATTGCCTTGTGTTGAAAGGTGCGAACTTGCCTTGTCTTGCTTTCTGTCTCCAATTATTTGCTTGACTAGAGACTGGCCGTGACGTAACGGTTTGGAGGCAGGGCTTTTGCAATTATACATGCTCTTTTTCCTAAAATATGCAGTACATTTTCAGAAGATTCAGGGAAGTGTTTTAGTTCTCAAGTTTGGATTCATGGGAATAAATGGGGACATTGGCCCCATAGCAGTTCTTTTTTTACATCCATGGTTAGCATATTCAAGGTCAGACATAACATAAGAAACATTTTTGAGCGCTGGGGATCTTTCAGGGGAATTCAGATGTGTTAAGTTACTTTAATAGACACTACTTAACAAACAATCACTCAAGTCAACAGACAAAGCACAAGACTGAAAAGAAGATATCCGTTACCTCTGACCAGGTACTTCCTGAGGGCATGAGTGATCTGGGCCACAGTGGTGCTCTGAATGCTGCAGCCGAGTTGCTGGAGAAGGACCCGGTTACCATAATGCAACAGTCCCCCCATGAAGATAGGGTAGAGCTCAAAAGGCTGGGCCTCGCTGATCTGCTTGGGCTTCGGGCCATGGACTCCCAGGAGGCTTTGCTCCACCTGATCCAGCACGTCCTCGTTGTAGCTATCCTCGGTGCGGAACATCTCTGCCGCCATGGTTCTGGCAATGCTGCCTTTGTTTTTAATGCTGATCTTCTCGTAGAGCTTTGGAAAAAGCTTGAGGAGGTTGAAAACAGCAAATATGCGGAGGGGAATGAACTTAGAGAGGATGTTAAAGATGGCACTGACATCCTCACTGGCTTGACCAATGGCCACAGACACCTGCTTGGTCATCTTCTCCAGGGCAGATTTGTTCTCTCCTAGAACGACGTAGAGAGCCGCCAGGTACTCCTGCATGGCCGGGACTGCAAACACATACCGCTTCTCATCGATCTTACTGGGGTCTTCTGGAAAGTGCTTGACGCTTTCAACACATGGAGCCAAGAAAAAGTCCAGCACGTCAGTCCGGAACATGGCCAGCTGACGGAGTTCCTCATCTGTCTTGGTCTTGCCTCCTATCCACTGCTCCAGCTCCTTTTCTGAGAATGACGTGCGTTTGTACGTCACGCCGTCAAAGGCAAGTTTCCCGACCGTACGGACTACGTACAACATCAGGGAAGTTTGGTGCTCCTGAATGGCCGAATCTGTCCCCATCCCCGCGCCAAGCACCTCCCCTCCGAAGTTGAGTCTGAGGAAACTGGTGTAGATGCCAGTCAGCGTGCGTATGGGGGCCTTGGCGTCGGTGAAATGGAGGAAGTGTAAGGTGGCGCAGGTGAGCCAGCAGTAGGAGGGGAGGAAGCAGGCTGCAGCCAGCTGGCTCTCTCTCTGAAGGTTGAGGTAGAGCAGCTCTATCAGAGCCTGGGCCTCATTGTTTTGTGTAGTTTCTCCACTCTGCTGCATCAGGCGGCTGGTAAAGTAAGCCCGCTGGCGGTCCGGATCATTGAAGCCACAAATCTGGGCATAGCGAGTCACGTACTTCTGAGGGATACGGTCCAGGGCAGACAGTCTGGTGGTTACCAAGATGCTGGCCTGGGAACAGACCACAGCAAACTTACAGAACCACCAACTACACATATTGAAATGAATACACTGAAGAAATAAACACAGATTTTAGAAGTGTATACTTTTTCTAACTTTCTGGCTTGTTCAGCCTTGGTGATTTTCAGTGATTCAGCTCGGTACAAGAACATAGTCCTGTCCCTAAGAGTGATGTTGCAAGGATGCGTCCAAAAACCCCTGAGATGAGTTAGCATTTTACCACTTTCGGTTCTCCGCTCCAAGTTGAAATGCTTCCCCTTTTTTTGGAGCTTGTGGCCAAGAGCTAACCCTTGCACGTATAAAGGGAAGAGGGACATTCTTTTTGCCATGTTTTTGTCATTTGTTATTGTGCCATGTTATCTGGTTATTATTATTTGTTATACAATTGAAAATGATGGATGACTGAAGGCTGGAAAGTGCTCTCGAGCTGTAGAAAACTAAGTTCCTGTGTTGCTGTCCTGACAACTGTCATTATAGATGAAATGCCATATAAATAACCAAAACCAGTGAGATTGACCGAGAAAAAGGATTGAGGAAAAAAAATACGAACAAAGAAACACTTCAAATAATCACTAGAGTTCTGTGCTGTCCTGAATATTATATTTATATTATTGCTGGAGCTAATATATGTCTCAGCTCCAGATTGTTAATTTAAAACAGACTAAATACAGTATGATTATCAGCAAGTAACAAATAAAAATACAGTCGATCAATATTTAGCCCTTATTAAAAGCCTTCCAGCTGCTTCAAAGGAAAAGATCCTGGCCTTTACGCGAGGCTTTTATTGTGAAACATCTGCAGGAAGTGCTGATTTCAGAGGAACAGAACAGATAACGTCCCTTACCTCAGGCAGGAGGTACTTCCTCAGCAGGTTGACCACCACCACACCTGGAGGCAGCATCTCGTTAGGGTCACTGCAAAGCTCCGTGGCTCCGATCCGGAAGTCCAGTTTCATCTTCTCCATCCCATTGAAGAGGAAGAGTACATCCTTGGCCTGGTTTCCCTCCCCGCCAAGTAGAGGGTGTTTTTTTAGGTGGAGGTACTTCCTGCCCACAAGGTCCCTCAAGGAGGCTGTCCTGTGATGGAGGGGGGAAATCAATATGGAGTTTTAATACACATCTATGTTTGGGATGCTCCCGTGGGCATTTCTAAGTTATCAAAGTGAAGTCGTTTTGGCAGATAAATAACATGTGATATATTATAATATGAGACATGACATATCCGTCTTACTTTGACAGCTGGCCCAGGTCCTCACAAGAGAAAGGAACCAGCAGCTTGAAGTGAGTCAGGGTGGTCCCTGCGCACCAATCCAGCACCAGCTTTCTCACCACGGTACTTTTCCCCGTTCCCACGGCCCCATACAGCAGCACGTTGAGTCCCCGGCCCTCACTCCAGGCATCGGTGGATTCAAACAGCTGCTCCACGGTCACAGGGAAGCTGGAGGGGGTCTGGGTGTGGAGAGGGGAACTGAGCAGTCCTGCCCTCTCCTCAGCATTTCTTTCCAGGATCAGCGGGTCCACGTGCATGGTCTCCGGACTGAAGTAGCCTCCGAACTGTTTCTCCTCCTGGGGAAGGTGGCTGAACCACAGGAAGAGCTTCCTCTTGTGGATCTCTAGGGCTTCTTCTGTAGGAGAGATAACATTGACACTGAGTGACATTTTTACAACTTCCCTATGACATCAGGGTTATTTTTTCAGATTTCACAAAGTACCCCCAGAGTTGACTTTGACATGTAGAATTCTAAATGTTTCACAGTGTTCTCACAACCTTTCCTTTGCATCTTTTGGAATGGTTGGAGCCATAATATTGGTTTTATTTTATCTGCAGAAGTTAAATGTAACATGCAGTTCTGACATTGACCACAGGATAGAGCTTTCATTGCAGAGTGCATATAGGTAATCACCCGGTGATCAGAATCAGGTGTGTGGGACGGGAAAGCAAACAGTTCTTGACCGTGTCGTGTCGAGAACTGTGTATTAAAGTTTTTGCATCAGAGCGGCATATACAGTGGGGCAAAAAAGTATTTAGTCAGCCACCAATTGTGCAAGTTCTCCCATTTAAAAAGATGAGAGAGGCCTGTAATTTTTTATCATAGGTATACCTCAACTATGAGAGACAGAATGAGAAAAAAAATCCAGGAAATCACATTGTAGGATTTTTAAAGAATTAATTTTCAAATGATTGTGGAAAATAAGTATTTGGTCAATAACAAAAGTTCATCTCAATACTTTGTTATATACCCTTTGTTGGCAATGACAGAGGTCAAACGTTTTCTGTAAGTCTTCACAAGGTTTTCACACACTGTTGCTGGTATTTTGGCCCATTCCTCCATGCAGATCTCCTCTAAAGCAGTGATGTTTTGGGGCTGTCGCTGGGCAACACAGACTTTCAACTCCCTCCAAAGATTTTCTATGGGGTTGAGATCTGGAGACTGGCTAGGCCACTCCAGGACCTTGAAATGCTTCTTACGAAGCCACTCCTTCGTTGCCCTGGCGGTGTGTTTGGGATCATTGTCATGCTGAAAGACCCAGCCACGCTTCATCTTCAGTGCCCTTGCTGATAGAAGGAGGTTTTCACTCAAAATCTCACGATACATGGCCCCATTCATTCTTTCCTTTACACGGATCAGTCGTCCTGGTCCCTTTGCAGAAAAACAGCCCCAAAGCATGATGTTTCCACCCCCATGCTTCACAGTAGGTATGGTGTTCTTTGGATGCAACTCTGCATTCTTTCTCCTCCAAACACGACGAGTTGAGTTTTTACCAAAAAGTTCTATTTTGGTTTCATCTGACCATATGACATTCTCCCAATCCTCTTCTGGATCATCCAAATGCCCTCTAGCAAACTTCAGACGGGCCTGGACATGTACTGGCTTAAGCAGGGGGACACGTCTGGAACTGCAGGATTTAAGTCCCTGGCGGCGTAGTGTGTTACTGATGGTAGCCTCTGTTACTTTGGTCCCAGCTCTCTGCAGGTCATTCACTAGGTCCCCCCGTGTGGTTCTGGGATTTTTGCTCACCGTTCTTGTGATCATTTTGACCCCACGGGGTGAGATCTTGCATGGAGCCCCAGATCGAGGGAGATTAGCAGTGGTCTTGTATGTCTTCCATTTTCTAATAATTGCTCCCACAGTTGATTTCTTCACACCAAGCTGCTTACCTATTGCAGATTCAGTTTTCCCAGCCTGGTGCAGGTCTACAATGTTGTCTCTGGTCTCCTTTGACAGCTCTTTGGTCTTGGCCATAGTGGAGTTTGGAGTATGACTGTTTGAGGTTGTGGACAGGTGTCTTTTATACTGATAACGAGTTCAAAAAGGTGCCATTAATACAGGTAACGAGTGGAGGACAGAGGAGCCTCTTAAAGAAGAAGTTACAGGTCTGTGAGAGCCAGAAATCTTGCTTGTTTGTAGGTGACCAAATACTTATTTTACCGAGGAATTTACCAATTAATTCATTAGAAATCCTACAATGTGATTTCCTGGATTGTTTCCCCCATTCTGTCTCTCATAGTTGAAGTGTACCTATGTTAAAAATTACAGTCCTCTCTCATCTTTTTAAATGGGAGAACTTGCACAATTGGTGGCTGACTAAATACTTTTTTGCCCCACTGTATACTGCATATAGTTTGCTGAATGGTAACAGATTGAGCAATGTGGATACATTCATAACGGTGAATATTTTGAATTGTAAATAAAAGGATAGAGATTCAAAGATAAACGACTCGTTGCACATTGTTTGTTAGACTGGAACATGTCCGAACAAGTTCTCCCGTTCACATCCCTCAGTGGCTTAAAGTATAGATCATGCACTACAATGTGTGTAAGTACATAACACTCAGTGAACATCTATTCAAATTTAAAAAGCCCACTTTTTATAATAGGTGACATCCAATTACCTTAATTAGGGTAATGCTTTTTTAAAAACCAATGGGTAAACATAAGCATCTACTATAAATGGCTCTGGAAATAACTCAAAACACAGACTTGACTTACCTTTGCTTTTACCGACGCAACGCTTGCTACTACACAAATGACTGCTGATAACCCGGAAACATCTGCCTTGCCTTATGCTTAGCAGAGTTGAAGCCATGCGGCCTTGAGGTAGTTTTTATCTACCTATTGCATTTGTGCTTCAATCACTAAGTGGTGTTAACATGTGGGGATTATCCTGTTGGACAAATGTGCCATAAATGTGTTTTTGCCACAGGGTCCGGAAATGTTTCAAAATCCAATGGAGAAATCCCATTGCTTTTTTGTAGAGGGAGCACTTGCGATGCTAACTTCCGGGTCGGCCATCAAACCTGTGTCCTCACTGCACCACTCTATTGAGACTACAGATAATGGAGCTACAAGTAAAGAATGTACCCAGAGGAGTATGTTTGGCTTCATGGGCTTGGCAGTATTTTATGTGTTGCAACGAGCAATGCAAGCAGCGTTTAGACCGTGGTGTTTCCTGACCTAGAAAATCAGCTATGCATGGTCATTTTGGGTCCCAGCTAGCTGCTACAGAATAACCACACACACCTTTACACACATGACAAAGGTCAGATACAACTCTGCGGTTGATAACGGAAACATTTACATGAGCTGATTAACTTAACTAAACTTTTTGAGAAGCATAACACTATTCAGAACATTGTGTCAGTCAGGAAACTTTGCAGGTGTGCAGTTTAGAAGAAAGTGAAGTTTGGCAGATGGCAGCATGAATAAATGTTGGCAGGGAAGGAGGGGCTTACAACAGAAGTATCATGGGAAAGATCCAGAGTGTTTGGAGATGAACATTAATAGTTTATGCTTCACTACTTTATGGAAGTGAAGTGCTAAATTGCTGTAGTGGCCCTTTTAAGAGCAACGTGTGTCCCCACTGCTGCGGCTAGTACTACTAATAATAATACTTACTTAATGTACTACTACTTTCACACAACATACTCAGCTTCAGAACTGTCCTGCAACCTTCCACTGATTGCTAAACTCCAATCAATGAAGTTGTTAGGAAATCCAAACGGCTAAAATCAACACCCTGTATTTTCACTCTGAATACATTTTGTTTTTTACTGAAAAATGGCAAACCTTTCAGAATTTTTTATTTTTGAAATATCTAACATTTTTCAAAGGTAATTTAATTGTTAAAAATGACTTTTTAAATGACAACATTTTGAAGGAATCAAACACTTTCTATAACATTTCTAAAAAAAATCTTTCATTTCAGAAACGTGTCATTTTAAAGGTCACCTTGTTCCTGACAAATTATTAAATGATGTCAAAATCAACAACATTTAAAACAATGATTCAATTTTGCTTTTTTGTTAAACGGAGTTGAGGCACCTGGTCCTGAAGGGGTGGAGCAGAAGTTCCTGCAGTGAAATCCAGTGGCAGAGTAGAGAGAGTACTCCGCCCTCCTCTTCCACCTCCATGCTCCCAGCAGCTGACTCAGTGATCTGCAAATCACAACACATCACACAGGTTGGTTCAGTTAGCATTGTTTACAATCTTTATGATTCAAATCCACAGAGACAAGCTATAAAGGTCACTTCATTCCCCGTCAACATCACAAAAAGGAGCTATTAGTCTGTTTGCAGGTTGCAGCAGGCAGACACACATTCCCCCAAGGCACTGACATTATAGCACACAGAGTACACCTTTTAACTCACAAAGGCTTATTCGATGCTGCTTTCACACAAATGAAAATGGTAATTACATGACATAACAAGTATAAAGGGAATTAGTTTCTCTAGAATGCTAGGTTTCAGTAAAAAAAAATCATCAAAGCAATAATCTCCAAGATTAGCAATTAAAATACCATTCTGTTAAATCCCCATTTATCACCACAAGAGGTAGACTGGAAAGGAATCATCGTTCAGATTACTGAGAAGTCTTATCACACACAGCTGTGAGATAAATATAACATAGCCTAAACAAGTTATATGATCCACCATTGACAGCCTGGGTTGAGGAGGATAAGGGAGGATTGATGCGTTTTGACTCGTACAGCAGGTTTACAAGTGTTGTTTTGGCATGTTTAATCGCACAAATCTGTTCTTCTCTGGGTTTTCTTTCTGAGGCAGGATTTTGCAGAAACAGAGCCAGGCTGGTCTCCTCTTTGGTTTGTGCATCCAGTTGAAATAAAAGATTTGGCAGTTTGGCTCAAAGTGTGGTAAAAGCTTGGATGTGGTTGGCAGGCAGTGCAAAGCTTGGTTTAGGCCTTCTAGGTGGACGCAGTTATACAGCGGGGGCAGTGAAGACGTACTTTCATGATTTTTGATGCGTAAATGTAACCGGAAAAAGCCAACATTAGGCTATAAATGTAGCATGATTTTGCATCTGCAGTACTAAGCTAAAGGCTGTTCTGGGCTATTTACTGACATCCGTTATGTCTGAGAACAAAAAAAAAACATTTGGTACACTTATCAAACACAGATCTCATTTCATGCAGCCAACCAAAAACACAATCAGAAAACCATTGACTTCCAGATACATTCCTGACCCCTCTATAGGGAAGTGACCCACATAATAACCTCACCTCTGTACCGAGCTCATCCTTCTGTTCTGCGGCCTCAGGGAGCACTCTGTGGAAAACATGGAACGTACATATTTACACATATGCAATATTCAATCAGGTAATCTTGAGTTTTTGGAAACCATTTAAACAGTAAGTCATCGGTTGACAGAATGAGCCATAGGCTGTCTTGAGTTATTTCAACAGAAAATGTAGAACGCTAAATCCTTCACATACACGTCACATAATCTCTCATAAACACAATCTAAAAAGAGCTTCAATGATGTTTGTTTGCCCTCGTTGTTTGACCTGCCCTTGCCACAAGAAGCTAAACTGACAGCTGCTGCTATTTGAGCTCGCTCCGTCCCAATTATTGGGCAAACTGCTGCTCCAAACCTTATGTTAATTACTGTTGGGAGCAAATAAACACATCTGTTCTGTATGTTATACAGCTCCAGAAGAAAATGAAGAGACCACTCCAAATTGTTCTTAAATCTTTATCTCTACATACGGCAGCCATTCCAGCGTCTGTTGAATTCCAACAGAGAAAAAGTAGTTTAGTAGTTAATAGAACACAATAAAAAATAATTTAACTCAAAGACATACGTATAAGTAATAAAACAAGAGAAACTGATAACGCTGCAGTGGTCTCTTCATTTTTTCCGGGCTGTATATTTGTTTGTTAGAAATCATCCTTTACGTTGACATGAAATGGAGTGAAATGAAGTCTATTCATGTTCAGACGTGAGTATCCCTTGAGGGTTAGTGCACTGATCTACCAATCAGAGGGTCAGTGGTTCCATCTCACTCCCTGCTGTCAACATGCTGGAGTGTCCTTGGGCAAGATTTACCTTACTGAAATTGCTCCGGCATTCCTACACTCTTGAAGTTTTTGTAAGTTGCTTTGGAAAAAACAGTCAACCTCATAACATGAAAATAATACTGTGTACATGGAATACAATTCTCCATTTTTTTTAATTGAATGTGTTTTTTGCACGAAACAAAAACAAACATTTTTTGTAGTCATTTAGATTTATGATTTTTTTGTGTCATATTTGATACGTCAGGCTGTATGGCAATTTTTTGACCAAAACAATTTATTTTATAGAAAGAAAAACAAATGTTGATCTTTACATTTGCAAGATTTTAAACATTATATTTCATTTTTTTTCCAAAAAGGAACCTTCTTACAACGACCTTATATCGCAAAACAAAGAGAAACGCTGTTTGATTGATTTGATATTTAAAACATTATTTGGAAAACACTTTTTCCACAACTTTATTTACATTTTGTCTAAGCATAAGTAAATTGAACTCAACAAGTGCATATTTTTGGCATGGATTATTTGAAATTTCATAGTTGGGACAGAAAAATGTCCACCAATTCTGGAATGACCCCTCGATTTCTATACATTTCAATCTTTAGTTAGTTAAATTAAATAATCTAAACAGTGTATTTGGCATTGTGGTAAGCATAATACAGACTGCACCATAACACTGTAGCATGAAACCGTCATACAAGCAGACTTCTGAACACTGTGTTAGGCTGAACATTGGGTGACCGTTACATAACTGAGAGACTGGAGCACTAAGGGACGTGACATTTCACATATGGCACAACCTCCCTGAACACTGGTATTAAGCCAATCTAATAAAAACTAAAAATAAAAAGGAACTTTAGGTTGCTGACTTAACGTTACTTAAACACCTTTTAAATGAAATTCCAATACATGTCATGTATTCGTTGCGTAGAAGCAATACCAGGAAGCACGAGTCAGAGTAGCTGAATGTTACTGGAGTCAACGCTTAAGAGACTTGAACGTTAGCATGTATGGTAGCGTCGCATACAGCTGTTGCTATCCCTACACAGTCTTAACGAATCAAGTTATTAATGCGAAGCAATTATGAAGTAAAATGTCACGGGAAATGAAACAATAGTAGCATACCAACGCCTTATAGTCCTGCGCCCTTGTCTCCCATCGGTGGCTGTCTCCGGTCATTGAGGTTATCTTATCTCCCTTCATTCATTCCTATTCATTACTGCTTATCGCTACCGCTCTGTTATCCGTCTGACAACAGAGAAGTACACCTTAATATGTTCAGCAGTGTGTTCCGGTACAGGTGACGTCCCATGTCCGGTAAGATTTTCAGAATAAAATACAGTTCTGCCTATCAACAGTAGCACAACACTATGTACTTTTTAAAACATGTGTTTTATCACCAGTTAAGGTAGGGCCTGCAAGCCTGTGTGTTACAGAAAATACATGCAAACTCCAGTTAAAAGCTAAATATTATTTTGAGGTTAAATAAAAATAAACAAAACATATATTCTGTGTAGGTTTTTGCAAGTTGTAAAACCTGTATGCCAATTTTGCCACATACTTACATGTCCAGCATAAAGATCTTACACCTTTCAAAAACCTACACAGAATATAACTCTGATTTGTTATTATTTAACCTCAAAATAACACTTTACACGGTTTGGGTTTAATTATTTTTAACTTGTAAAGCCTTGATTTTTGAGGTTAGTATGGAAAGATGATTAAATGTAGGTCAAAATGTGTCTTCTTTCACTTGAGCAACATTCTGTATCTCTACCTATACCCATGTATATCACCAGCTAGCATTTATAATCAATGTTATAAATATTCAAAAGCTATTGAAAGAAGAATAGGAAGATGACCCTTTCAGAATCAGAATCAGAATACCTTTATTCGTCCCACAGAGGGGAAAAATGTACATTGTTACAGCAAAAGTGAAGATAGAGACTAAGGTAAAACACTATTAGCAAGTGCATGCACATTATATTTAAAATAAAAATAAATAAATAAAGTTATTTAAATGTACAAATAACATTCGTAATAGAATACAAGTGTTATTGCACAACAGTGGTGTCGTTTAGTAATTGAATAAAAACGAATACATTCAGTTTGTTAAATATACACAGTACAGCACACAGTACTTACTTGCATTTTTAAAGAGGATCTAGAGCGAAGAGGCTACAAGGTTTTCCGGCGACATGGAGAAGTCTTTTTGGCTCAATCGGGACTTAAACCTGCAACAGGTCCCTACAGACCGAGATACAGTGTCCCCACCTTGAGATCTTCAGTCTAACGCTCTCCCAACTGAGCAATTTCTGCTTGAAAAAACAATGCACATTCCAATTGATTGCGATCTATCAATATGCACATATTTATACCGCAATCTCAGAGAATTAAGCGAACAAATAGTAAACTAGGGTAAGAGTGACATCTGCTGACTGTTTAGTATAAGTGTCAAAAAACCTGTTGAACTACATCCATATATACAGACAAATCTATACACAGTGAATTAGTGATTTTCGAACCTTTAAACATGAAATGTCACAGCATGGGTCATAGCATTTGGTGCCATTTAGGTCCTCAAGACATTGTATCATATATTTTGCATTTAAAAAGGCTAATGCTTATTTGTAAAAGCTTGGTTTTACATGTTAAATCCCAGCAAAGAACAGTGTAATATACCCAGGATATTATTTATTCTAAATACTTATTCAGATTTTAGCACAAGTAGGCCAAACTGCCATGTTCCAAATCAGGTTTGCTCAACATTCAATAACAGATACAAAAAATAAATCAAAGAAATGCAAACAAATTCTAAATGTTTGTCACTGTTGTACAATCCCATTTTTGATATTCCTCACCAAATTATTTTCAGTAACAGTAATTATTTGACTAAATATTTTTCTTCATCATGACGATTAACTTGAAAAAAATCCTGAAAAACAAAGATTTTTTATTTATACTTTAGCACAAAAAGACCAGTATACATCATTTAAAAAAGATGAATCGTGCATTTTAGCTTGTGCTTTGTTAACATTTAGCTAGCATAAAATTAGCTTTCTCATTTCTTTCCAGATTATTGTATATTTGTCATTTGGACTTTAGATCTGAAGGTCCTGAACCTACCCATTTATAATTTTGACATGGCCCTCCAAAGATTTAATATTTTTCAATTATTGGCCAGTGAGACCGTTTAGCATTATAAATATTAGTATATCTTTATGCTTTTATTTTTTGCACTTGCAATTTATTTAACATAAAAGTCCAATTTATTTAAATTGTAAATGACATTGGGTTGGCCACCATGCCATAAATTAACTATACATGGACTAGGCAATTGTTGGCAACATTACACTTACAATTGATCTAATATACTGTACAAACCATGATATTTATTTGTGATTGTCTGAACCCTAGACAGACAGATTATTAAATTATATCACATAAACGTTCAATGGTTTATCTATAGGCTTCAGAATGCATGTACATCATACATGTATCCACCAACGTATAGCTTGCTACATTCATGCAAAGTGAACATACTGATATTGAAATTATGTTTTTTTCAGTTAAAAATTGTAATCTTACAAATCTTGTAAACTATTATTTTGCTGTTATTTTATCTTGTATAACTGAAAAGGTAAATGTACCATCCTTTTCACTTTAACAGCTAGGCACTGATAGTTCAACCGAGAAATTTGGAAGACAGAAGAATATTTTTGGAACCATCATCTTATTTTGAAAAACTGTGACCGGAAAAACTGTCTCTCTCTTCTCTGCGGGCCACGGGCAGTTTGACAGTGGTACTTGGGACGGCTGTCAGGCAGGCTCCATTCTCCCTAAAAGCCTCATTGAACAGCGTGCTTCTCTCAGCATGGCATCTGACGAGCTCGCGAAGAAGCTGCAGTCGCGGCTGGCGGCTACTCAGGACACTGAGCCGAGGCCGGAACCCGAACACAGCCCGGTCCGACCCAAGCCGCAGGAGGCCGATGGAGCCTGCGGAGACTCGTCCTCCGAGCTGTCCGCGATACTGACCCGCAGGCAAGACATCAACGAGGGCAACGCTGCTCCAAGACTGACCCGCGTCTTCAACCCCTACACGGAATTCAAGGAGTTCTCCCGCAAGCAGATCAAGGACATGGAGATGATGTTCAAACGGTAAACTGACGTCGTGTTGCCTCGCAAACCGACGTGTTCAGCGTAGTCGTGGGGATTTGGGTTGAATGAGCGTGTGTGACTGGAAGCTCATGATGAGATTAAGATGCTGCTGCTGCTGACGTGAAGCCTCCCGGTAAAGCACAGGCTGTCACTTTGTGGGGGATTCACACTGACTCATTACTGCAGTCTTTGTAGCCCACATTTTATCCCTCTAGTGTTGTGTCGTGATCAGAGGAGAGACCTGGCTGTGGCGTCCTACGCATCTCCTATAAAATTGAGCGGTTCGACTTCAGTGACAACCTCAACTGGGCGAAATAACCCGTGCGAGGCAGAGCAAATAGTCTATGGAGTCCCAGATCCATCACTAAAGGGGGGTCAAATAAAACTACATGTTAAAACATAATTCGATTGTAATGTCATACATTAATTTAAACAGTTTTGTGACCAACAATCAAAATTCCATATTGAATTATCTTGGCATATATGATAGGGAAATAATGCAAATCATCACAGTAGAGAGCCTGGAATCATCAGAATGATATAGACGCTTTTTATTTTTGAATTTTAATCTACAAGAATTTACATATTCCTTAAAACATTTCTTGTTGCTCGTTTACTGCTTTCATTGAGCTGGCTATACATTTTTTTTCTTTCAGTTTTTGTTTTTAGACCTTAAAATATGCTTTATGACTGCTATCTTAAGTCCTTAAAAGCATTTGATTACATTGTCTTTCTGTTACAACACAATGTTGATGGAGGGTCTGTCTTCAGCTGATTACATGTATTATAGTAAAGCATAATCTTGTTTAATACAACACAGACCACCATTACTGGCCTGGTGTGTAATCAATGAAAAATAATCATACAAAAACATACTTTATCCACCCTTTATTTGGTTCTGTGCTGCTAAACCACAAAACAAATGTGGATATCCAGTATGTTCTGTTTGCTATCCTGTGTGCTGGTGATCATGCGGTTTTAGTTTTACCTGCTGGCCACTAATTGACTGGAACTACATTTTATGTCTAAGGCAACATCAGGCTTGAGTTGAACTCGGAATGTAATAGTTATCAATTGTATGATAAATGTGTGCGGACTAGGAAGGCTTTTAGTTGAACATCTGAACTGAGAAGCACTGGTGAGGTTGAACATTGGGGTGAATCCTGTTTTGGCTCACAACATGCTTTTGCTCCCTCTTTCTTTCTTAATCTCACTTGCTAGTGTTATACCCAACCTGTGCATCGAGTTATAACTCATTTCAAAAAATGATCTTAAACAAACATCTCAAAAAGATGCTTAGCCCCTATGGCAGTAAATTAGTATAAAACCTCATTTGATTGTTAAAACAGGATTACTTTTAAATTGTTTCTTGGAAAAAGCTGACCACATCTGCTCTGGCAAATAACAATTATTTAAATTGATTCAAACCAAATGAGTCTTATTATTGTGGTAACAGCTTGTTGACATAAGCTGATTCTGAGACTTCATAGTGTACTGTCATCGCGTGTTGGAATGCTTTCAGTCCGAGCATGAGAGCATCTATTGTCTTTGGAAGTTTCCTCAGGGGTAGACCCTCGCCGTGTGACAGCAGTATCATTGTGTGCATACTGCTGGAATCTCGGGTCACGACTCTTTTGTTATCATGAGTCAAAATGGATCACTGCAGTTCTTTGATGACTGTTTAAAATAAATCTGGAGCTGTCATTTGAAGTTATTTTTTAACCTTTATCTAATCACAAGTGATTCTGAGTCATTTATCTAGAAATCTTGTGACTTAAAAACCCCTTTTTAATGTGTTGAATACTTTGGTTTATGGGTGGAGTCGCGCAGTGGTGACACGTTGGCCGACCACGTTGGCCGACCTAGAAGTCATCTTCTCATGGGGTCTCTTTTTGTAATTTTTTGATTGGATTTCTGAATATTGCAGAATACAAGATCTGTGGGAAAAACTGGTTTATGATACTAGCATGTTTTGGTCAGCAGGATAATCTCCAAATATTGAAACCAATTGTATGTTTTTTGAAGCCTAAATGCATCAACAGAGTAAAAAGCTAATGTATAAAAACCACATGACGGTAGCATGATTTCACATCGCTAAGCTAAAGGCAGACCGGTTAGCTGCATGATGACTTTTAGACATTTAGCCACTTGATAGCGAGCGCAGATTAATGTAACTTTAAAGCTTCAGAGTTTAGTGACGTATATCTCGTATAACAAAATGTGAAAATCTCGTAAGCTTATGTTTATCACAGACCTTATTTCATGGATCTACACAAAAACACCTTCAAAGAAACGTTGACTTCGGAAGTGGTTAATGCTAACCTATTTCAGGGTTTTAGGACTCATTCCTCCACCACTCTATACTTGTAAGATTATTGGTCTTTGTACTAAGATGGGGAACCTCTTATTTTAGCACCATACCTGCTAAGCAACAGCATGTTAGCATTGTCAGTGGGATGGCTGTTAACTCTTATTCTTGTCAGAAAATAGTTTGGATATACTAATGTAGCATGTTGGTGTGTTATCTGCACAGGTGCATTTTTTAAATGTAATTATCTTTAGTAGGGTTACAAAAACAAGAGATTTGGTTGGCTAGCACAATAATTCTGAGATAAAGCTCATTCAGAAGACTATAACAATGCCAGAAAGAAATATTTTATACTTAACAATGCCAGTAATGATCCAATCATTTAAGAGAATCTGGAGGCCTATTATCTCATAATTATAATATAGCAACTTATACGTTAACCCTACATGCTGGCTTGCTAGCTTATACTGAAATGATACATTTTTAGACGTTTTATTGAGCAGGGTATCTCTACATGTTAACACCACCACAATTTTAAAAGCGTAAATGCAATTTCCAGAAGTAAATAGCTAACGGAGTGCTATAAACTCGTCACATGACTTCACGTTACTGCCGCTAGGCTAAAGCTGGACTTGGGTTTGGAGTGACGACATGAGCGGATGACATTAGTTTGCTAGTCTCATTTAGCTCAAATGCTAACTAATTTCCTGGTTTAGGACTCATTTGCCCCACTGTATTTCACAGGCGCATGTTTTCATAACCGAGTGTCTGAAATTGATGGAGTCAGACAAACACATTTCATTCTTTCTACACCAGCAACACAGTTCATTAAATATATTTGTTTTGCAAACAGTGGGATCAGCTTCGCATTTATTCCCTGTAACATCCAAAATCATAGCACAATTTTTTGCACAAATTGAGTAGCATAAAAAAATATACTTACACATTACACACACTTAATGATGGGGCAGATTAACTGGAGCAGACTCTATGGAACAGCGTTTGTTCTGTTGTCCTCCCGCTGCGTCGAAACACAACCTGGTTTCCAACCCCCTAACTTGGTTGTCATGTGGGAGATGCAGCTACTCCGGTCTCAAATCTCTTTAGTCCCACTTCCTTTTCTGCACTGATCCCATTCACACAGTCCACATCCCCTCAGGGCATCCACCGCCTGGTGACCCAGTTTCCCTCATCTGAAAGCTTTTGGTTTGAAGGCATATTTCAGTATTTAATCAATCTGTTATAGATATAGAGTTTTGAAATATTTAGAGCAAGCATGTCCAGATTTACCCATGTTTCCTGACTGATGTAGCAAAGGGAAAATTAGATTGTTGGTCTGCTTTATGTTTTGGGAAGGAACATACCTTTTATATTATGTACATACAATGTGCTTCTTCTGTGTTTTCCTGTACTGCATCAGTGAGCTTTCCGACCTGAGCTGAACTGAATGCGTAATAATGGAGGAGATGGAGAACAACACTCGCAGAGAGTGAGCTCCCTCGTGCCAAAGGCTCAGGCATCTATAATTAAAACGGCATCTGCAAAACAATGAGGCTCAGTCCAGACTGTTGCAGGCGACGTGGAATCAAAACTCCCTAAACTGAAGTGTGTGTAACTTGACTGGCCACAAATAATGGATATATACAGCAGTGTTTAAGTCAAACTAATTTGTTGGCCTTCACATGTTACGTATGCAAACAAATATTTCTAGTGATGACTTCTGTAATTGTGTTTGCCCTGAAATGCCTTATAGCTACAAACTAATTTCCCCATGGAGAGACAAACGATGTACATGTTGTCATTGGTGTGCTGTTTTATCTGTTTAAGGTAGCGGTCTTATAGTGGATGTCGGATTCAGGAAAAAACAAACAGATGCATAGGTATACATTTCTTTTATTTATTTTGAACAGACAGTAGTCAAAGAAATACACAATCCTCTTGGTGGGGACCGAGGTAGTTCAACTTTGTTTGAAGGATACATTTTCGTAGAAATAAGGTTTTACAAAAGAAATGATGACCTGTATAAGTTCCTAACGTTAGCTCAAGATAGCTTACCAGAAAAATACATAATGTGAATGTGATCAGGATCGCTCAGGTTGAAGGCAAGAGACGGAAGGGTTCGGGGTTGGGCAAAAATAATACCGTTTATTTCGTTACAAACGTGCACACAAAAGACAGCTCCCCGGCACTTCCAGGACGGCAAGGCCAGGACGGGGTGTGTCGGCTTCCCAGGACCCAGCCTACTGCAAGACAGCCCAGAACCAGGTTACCAACATGCTTTATATTAACTGACTGATTACCTGATTCTGATCAGCTGTCTGGTCTCCGGCCGAGCCACTCCCCTCACCCCAGCAGCCGGCACTCTAACCACACCCGGCTGCCACAGTGAACTACTAATGCCAAGAGTTACTAGATGTCTGTATGCCGTTTAAGGAGTAGTGTTTTAATAAGTTCGAAGCTGATAAAGTCGCTGAGGAGTCATCTCTTACTTCTTACCTCTGTAATGCCTATACGCATTACCAATAAGGAAATGACTGTGGAAAAATACAAATATATAAGCGATGATCAAAAGGAAGTAGTTTTTGTAAAATGTTGCCTGTGAAAATAATTGATTTCAACTTTCCTTAGCAAAAATCCAACATGGTGCATCCATAGTTTCTTTGTTCTTCGACACATGACTAAACCAAGGTTGAAAGTCTGGTCTAGACACACAATCGGTATGTCACCACCAGAGTACTCAAAGTGTCCCTCCCCAGGGGTGAAATGCTAGTTGTTAAGCTACAGAGGCGCACCTATTTCCCTTCTTCATGTGTTTACGCTCCATGTTAAGTTGTGGCTTGTTTAGAAGGTTATACAACCACCAATATTAAACCTCCACCAAAATAGGCAATGTAGGAAATCAGTCTGCATTGTTCCGTGATTGAATGCGTGTGATTATTCCATTATCTGCTGCCAACAGCTGCTTAAGAGTGAATTCCTTCAGTTTAAAAAAAATCCCTGTAGCATCTGAAGGACTGATATGGTGATAAATCTGTGTCGCGTCAGTGCCCAGTGCGGTTTACGCACGGCCGGTCACTGTGTTAACCTTCATTAAATCTCCTGAAAATGAGAGCAGGCTGCTACAGTATAGCAACACTGACCTTTACACATGGCAGACTCAGTTATAGCTCCATATTCTGCTGACGTCCAGTTAGGGTGCATCATGGGATATACTGTGTTTTTTTCCCTTTTAGACCAAAAGTAGTAGTCTCTTATTTTACCCTTGAAACACATCGCAGATCTATTGCTGTTGTGTAACAATAATATGTAACCATGTATGTGGGGGCAATTCATTAGAATTATTCATGAAATAGCATTGGTCTGATGGATCACACCAATCTTAATAATTTGTAGTTCTATTGTTATGATAGCAACTACCTGCTGGACAATCCTTGTCCATCTATCTTTCTGGCGATGTGTGTCTAATATATCTGTGATAAGTTCAGGGGTTAGGGTTGGGGTTAGACTCATCTTTCTGACTCTAATGAGTGCAGCATCTGGGTACTCGGTGAACTGCGTTTCGCCAGTACAGAAGTACGCTAATTTAGACAAACAAGAAAAGGGATTGATAAACATACACAATGGAACAGGGTCAAGGCATTGTTGTTGAGTGCAGTACTGTAAGGAACTGTGGTGTTTGTTTGTCCATGACAGTAAAGCCTGCTCTGCTCGTGGTCAGCCAGCAGCAGAGGAACACCCTGTTTTAGTCTGCCTCTAGCATTCCTGCGCTCCCACAAAGAAGAGCCACATTAGTGTATGGGTGCCTTTGTGTTCCTAGGACTGGAATGCTGCCTAAAGAGGAAGCCCTCCCTCTGGCAGTAATCAGTCCATATGCAAATGAAAGGCTAATTGTGGTCACTACCAACCCGGTTACAGCAGCTAGAATGGCAACGTAACCATAGGCAACTTCCTCATTCTTCATGTAGCCCCTTGTACATTTTGATTCAACATTTGGCTCATTGAGTGTTGAGGAATTATGGCTATGTAGCAGCCAGAGGATCAGCTGTCGGTGCAGTTGTCTTAACGCAGATGCAAACCACAGTTGTCAAATGCATACTTCGCTTATTACGTGTGTGACAGATCCACAGAGACCCATTTGTGGTGGGGAAGGAGATCACCGGGAGGACATAGCAAGACCACAGTATGTGCACATTAGACTGGGTATACAACATCTGAAGGCTGGGAAAGGGAATTTCCATCCTACATAATTTCCAATGTTAGTAACGGCGAAGGAAAACCCAAAAGAACTTTTGAGTTGGTTATTTTCTATTAATTTTAGTGTAAGATTCTCTCTTCAGTTTCCTCACCAAGTGTTTCTTTGGTTTACTTTAGTCCTGCAGTGCATCTCTTACATTGGAATAACATTGGATTTCCTTAGGATCAGCGAGTATAGAAGAATGTCAAACACCAATCAACTCTTTCAATACTGTCAGAAGAACTCTCACGCATTTGACAACTTGACAGTGAGACAGTTTTAAGCCTAGGGAATTGTCCATTGACGCTTGGCAGGGTTTCAGTATGTGATGATGTCATATCAGTCTGATTGTTAAGAGAAATAATGATCTTTCAAAAACAAAACAAAGAGGGTCGAGGTCCTCGTGGCCTTTTTCAAGAGCTGAAATGAAACAATGGCTTGGTTTCTGGCTCGAACAGATTAGCCTCTGTCTGGAATAAGCAAGCCTGATAACTCACACATACACACACAGCGGCTGAGAGTTTCTATAAATACTCGTCCTATCAGACTATTGGCTTTGCCATTGGCTCATCCAGTTGGTGATAACAGCTGTCTGACTGGCTGCTTGAAATTCTCTCAGCCACGTGCAGTCACCAAGGAAAGTCGAGCTGCTGCTTTCTACTGATGTTGAGCTGTGAGAGGAGGAAATACATAGCAGGAATGAGTCCTCATCTGAGGAATGAGTTAGCAGTTTAGCCCTTCCTGGCTCCCTTGTCTCTAATTCAAGGTTTTTTCCAATGTGGTTTTAGTTAGATTCCTGAAATAAGGCCTGGGGTTAATACACACTTAGGAATTTTTCACATATTGTTCAACATTGAAGTCGAATTTGATGTGGCTAAACATTAGCATTTTACTTTGGTGATTGCATTTATGCTTCAGCTGTTTTAAAAGTGGTGATATTATGTAGAGATTATCTTGTAATGTGTTCTTTCAAAGTACTATTAAGTGTTTTGCCACATATATTTTCAGCAATATTCCAAAATTCATTGAAATAACACAATCACAGGAACCCTTGCTATGCTACTTTCTAGGTCGTCCTACAGAAACAAGTCACCACTGCACCACACTAAGGCAAGAGGCTTAGGTTTTGTATCATTCATAGCAATTTTTATTACTCATAGCTCGTCTACTCTGGCGTGGTTTGAGTCACAGAATATTTTGACAAAACATGCATTCATGTCTGCATTGTTTAAATAGAGCAGATGATAGTGGTAGAGAGAGCAACACGTTAGCAGGCTGCAGAGCTTTTGAAACAAAGAATACATTCATCAAATCACACATTTAGTTATTGATTTGGAATTATGTTGATTTTTTTTTTCATGTTTAATTCTTAAGATGTGTTCCCAATAAAGAAAGTGTTTGCCTTAAACAAGGATCAGTTTTTTACGTTTATGACTTTGTGACCAGACTGCCATGATGATCAGCTAACACCAAGCTACCAGCCACCTGCAGGAGCATCAACAGGAAACTAAAATATGTTTCTGAAAACATTGGAGATGATAAAAAGGCATCACATTAACATAATGTATATTCACATTTGATCAGCGCTGTCTAATTTGAAGGCTGTGTGTTCATTCTGAGCACGAGTTATTGTCTGAACAGATGCTTCCATATCTACATTAATATGATATCACATTACAGGGACAGACCATAATCACTATATGTGTAAATACTGTGTGGGGTTCTCATCACATCATGCTCAGCTCACTCTGATCTAACGCTGTGTGGTTTTGTGATTTATAGGTATGACACTGGTAGAGACGGCTTCATCGACCTGATGGAGCTGAAGCTAATGATGGAGAAGCTGGGAGCTCCACAGACCCACCTGGGCCTCAAGAACATGATCAAAGAGGTGGATGAAGACTTTGATGGCAAGCTGAGCTTCAGAGAGGTGAGTGCTAGTGTGCTGTGTGGCTTTTAGGGATGTGATTTAATTTCAAGGTAGCTAATAATGATCCTTTATCATCATCACTTTCAGTGTTTGGTTATAGGTCACTCACAGGATATAGCCACTAGGTTGGGCAGAGTATAAAGATCTGGACAACATGATTTTCAATACAGACAAAATTATGCTTCATGTCTTAGAGCTGCTGAGTCATATATTGCACCTCAAACAACAAATAAATCCAGAGTTCCGGTTTATTTACTTCCTCTACAGAAAAAGGGAGAGTAAAAGAAAGGATGTAATTCAGAAATCTCAGTTTCAGTGTAAGCCTGCTGCCTGCCACTCGTCCACCGGCAGACCCACCGGAATTATTTGGAGTATTTGTACAGTTTTTGACGAACAGAAATATTGTTTTGCATTTCCGGGAAAATCTGCATTTTGGTATGAGGGCGCACGCCTGGCAGTATGAGGGAGCAGTGCCCCTGTTGCCTGGTTTATACAAAACCCTGATTATGATTTTGGCCATAGTTGTGCAACCCTAGAATTAAGGCATTATTTCTCCTCCTCCGCATCCATCGCCTGCCCTCATTGAGTCTCTCCCTTTTTTGAAGATCTCTTCTGCATTACAGCTTAGAAGTCCATGACATTCTACTAAATATGGGACTTTACCGCTAGGACCAATATCAACTCCAAGTCTAATTTTAATTGGACTCTAGTGATATCACCAACCCCCAGGAAGTGAGAGGAGATCTAAGCAAATGTACGTAGTGACATTTAAGTGACACATTTGGGCCCAGTCAATTTCCCCCTTGATTTACATTGGTAAACACAGGCAATCATGAATTATGAGGGTCCTGAACGTTTTGAAATGAACAAAAAGCTAAAACCAGAGCTATTCTATTCATTTGACTGAGCTGGGACCGTCCGTGAGCGAATTAGAGACGAGACTAAGTGCACATGCTCTTTAGTCCCAGTGATGCGGCAGAACGCTGGTAGAGGCAGGGAAGATCTGGGTAATATTGTTCTGTAGTCAAGTCATTTTGGCTTCATGCTCCAATTGGCAACTTTCATTTTAATGAACGGGGCCCTGCTTCCGACTCTGTATCCAGGTATCTTTATACATCCATCATTTAAAATATGAAGCACTTGTATAAAAAAAAGGGTATTCTTACTAGATACGGTATGGCCACAGCAAGATTTGTTTGCTGAATGTAACTGAACTTCCTGCAGTTCCTGCTGATCTTCCGGAGAGCAGCAGCTGGAGAGCTGCAGGAGGAAAGCGGTCTGATGGCTCTGGCCAGGCTCTCTGAGATCAACGTCTCCACAGAGGGAGTGATGGGGGCCAAAGACTTCTTTGAAGCCAAGGTACTCAATGTTTGTTCAGTAATCTGCTTTGACATTAACCTTCAGACACATCCGCCAGTCAGAAACCGAAAGTAGCACAGGGCTAGTCTGGATATTTTGTGTTGATGGGAATGAACACAGTGATTTTCTGTGTCGACAGATGCAGGCTCTGTCTCTGGGCAGCAAGTTTGAGGCGGAGATCCGGGAGGAAAAAGAAGAACGCAAGAGACAGGAAGTGGAGAAAAAAGAGAGACAAGCCGCCTTCAAGCAGCTGCAATCCACCTTCTGTTCATGACCCGCCCCAGGAGGCACATAACAATCCTGACATGCACAGTCAGTGTTAACTGACATTTTTAGGAATAGCTTTTCATTCCACTTACACTCTAATCAGTGGCATTGCTCAACATTTGGGACTAAGTAACAAAAATAGCAAGTTTCATTAAAGTTAGCACTCACTTAAATACTTGAAAATACCTCATAACACAAGTCACAGGCAAGATTTATTCATTCCAGACTTTCTGCAGCTGTCCCACAGAAAGCAAGAAGGCAAAAACACACTTTCAGATGTATGAGGACATATTCAGTGATATCTCCAAATTCATGGAAATATCATTCATAAACTGTGCATTACTGTGGAACTGTTCAGTCCGTCTGTACGAGAACTGGAAGTTTCACTTTTAGGGAATTTTACTTGTTTGTGAAGCGTTTCTCATTTAATGTTACAGCTCATAGTTGTTGTTAAAATATTGTATGTTCCTCACAAGTTAACACTGTCAACCTGCGGTGAAATAAAATAATATAGTAGTAGAATAACTGCTTCACAGTATTATAATAACAGTAAGTTTTGACATCACTTAGTACGGACACATTTGTTGGTGGAAACTGTAGCTCAACATTGGTCGTTTACGCTTGGCTCAGTGGACTGATCCAACACTAAACAGGGTGTACTCTTTAAAATAATTTACAGTCTTCAGATTTGAGCCACACTAAGTACACTCCCTTGTTTCAATATTGTGCCCCAAATCTTAAGATGACCACTAAAATTCTCCTGTTATCAAAATCAGGGTGTTATATTTTGTATAACTTTGTGGTCTTTTTGTTTGCTTTCTTTCTCAGAGTGAGATGAAAAAACACTCATGTTTGTGTGTTAACTAACTGACTGGAGGGAGGGATTTGTTAGTTTAGCTTAGCATAAAGTGGAAGCTATTCTGGCCTGAAACCGCTGTAGACTCTAAAGCACATGTTGTTTCTTGTTTGTTCAATCCACACAAAGGCAGACACTTTGTGATTTTCGTTGCACTTTAGTGCTGTAACTCTCTTTATAAACAACAGTGTCACGTCTGTCTTTTTTAATAGCACAAACTCCCCCACGTTTTTTTACGTTTACTTTGGACAGAGCCAGGCTAACAGTTTTGCCCTGTTTCTAGTCTTTAAGCTAAGCTAAGCTACGCTAACCATGCCCCGTCTCCACCCCACTTTATCTCACGCTCAGAAACAAAGCATATCTACCTTTTTTCAGAAATGTTAAACATTTTAGTTCTAGTTTTTTCCACCTGTTTCTCCTGGGGTTATCCCTAAACCAGGCATAAGAAAAGGCGACTGAAGTTAAACCCTATTGGTAAAAGCACATTGAAGATGCAGGGACGGCTTGTATTTAAGCATGTTTTCCTGGTGTACCAGTACCTAACCCTTTCTCAACCTTGGCTCGTCACTCTGTTTTTAGGATCTAAATTCTAATGACCCAAGCAATTGCACAATTAATAAGTTGTCATGTGAATTTGAGTATGGTGTAGTTCAGTATTCTGTTCCAAGAGCATGCAATGCATGCAATGCAAGTGTCTTATGTAAGCTAGATTATCGCATATATTTTAAATACATTTCGATATTTTCAATGTAAATTAGATCAATATCAGAAATCTCCTGCAACACGGAATATACAAAGAGAGTAACTGATGCGTGGTTTAAGCCTTTACGTTTAAATTTGTGAAGAAATAACAGAAAAGCTAACTGGATTCACTAGCTAAGTCTGCTTTAGTCTTTGTGGACTGCAACACTAAAGGAATGTTCAGTGTTGATAAAGCATTTATTTTAAACAGACACTCTGAAGGGTTACACACTGTGACATAAGAATTTATATTGTAGTTTAATGTGTAGCTTCTCAAAGCAGATGTAGAGTGGGTTTAAAAGAAGTATTTTGGTTATTAAGCATTGCACTTTCAAAGAACGTATAAAAGACCGCTATTAAAAAGACTTGCCAACACTCGTCCTACAGTCCCCAGAATGCAATGCATGTTATAATGTTTAAGGCCCTCCCCCCCTCTGTAGCGCAGATCTTTTAGATTCCACTAACTGAGTTTGTACCACAGGCTTCTTATGACAGACAAAATTCAGCATGTGAAGGTGTTGATGGTAAATGTAGTTTCCAGTCTCGATTAAATATCTGCAAAATATCTTTCACCCGAAATATTTAAAAAAATGTATCCTTGTCCGTAAAAACCTCTGCACTTTGATTATGGGATATTATTTTGGTGTTAGAAATGTAACTATTATATAAGCCAAAACAACACGAAGCTCGACTTAGAATCCAAAATAAAGTTACCTTTAGTTCTTCTTTTCCCCCCAACTACGTTATTGACATGACACTTTTGGGTACAGAAAGCACAATATATTCTGCACCAGGAGAATTTATCGGTCAGTATAGATTGCAGAGTGGAATTTATTTATTGCTTGGAAACAATTCTCATTTAGGAAGTTGTTGTCTATAAGCCTGATGACAACAGGGCTTGATAAAGCTCCCTTAGACCTTCAAAATATCTTTAGCTGTTTTCACAGGCTGCACCTACTGCTGTGTGGAGTGCCTCTTTAAGCTGACCACTTATTGATATGCATACTTTGTGCTTGAACTGCCCATTCTCCACTCCAGTACTTCATCTGTGACTCTAAACGTTCCCTACTTGAGATTATGTATGCAGTATCCCCATTCAGGGTTCTTAACCATGTCTGTCCCAGTCTCAATGCCTTTCTCCTGTTGTGCAGAATCACATATTTTTGTAAGCTATCCCGGAAGTTTGCATTACAAGGGCTCCGTCCACAACAAGCAATTGGATTTTTCCATCGCTATGAGGCGAAGGGAGCAAAAATGCTGACACATGTCTGGGATTATGGACTCATTCCTCAACTCTCAGTCACATCATGCCTCACCATAAGACATGTAGCAATTTCAAAAAGCAAATGTTCATATTAGAACAAAGCCCTGGTGCTGCTTACAGAGTCATTAAACTAAGTTAAAAGTTCTAGTCCAGCTGCCCCCTCACTGCATCTCCACGTCATGAAAAAAACCCTCTTGTTATGCATATCTTTCTTCATCATGTGGTCCCAATACATCTCTAATATATGTTCTAACTGTGAGATTAGACGTAACAGACACCAAGAGCTCAGAGTGTGTAACAAGTGTTTTTAATAGCTTTGCTATGCAGCTATGTCATTAGCACTAGCTCAATATTTTGGAGAATACACTTTTGTTCAGAGTGAAATAAAAAAATGATTTTATCCTCATGTTTATGTGTCCAGATCTGGAGTTTAGATATAGCTAGCTTAGTTTAGCATTAGGACTGGGAGCATGGTAAAACAGCTAGCTTGGCTAGTCCAAACTGAAAAATACATCTACCAACACCTATAAAGTTCACAGACACATTTTTGAACTTGCAGTCATTTAAAAAACCCTTATATTGTTTAAGGGGGAGTTTTTACATTTCTGTTTGAATACAGTTTGAGCAACAAAATATTAGTGTGTGTCAGCTAGCTTTTGGGGTGTTGGTTTGTGTATTCTTGAGCTTGCTTGAACCGGCATCTTGTTTTTACACTCAAAAGTTGCCTTCACATGATACGTGCTTGCTCTTTGCTCAATGCAAGGTAGTGTGTAGAGCCTTGCTTTAAAAACAGCTAGTTAGTTTTGTTTCTAGGTTTACCTTCCCTGCTAGCTAGCGCAGTATCATGTCACCTGATTGGTTGCATTTCAAAAGGTCAGGGTCATTTGTGCTCAAAGTTATAGTTTGACTTTGAGTGCGGTGTTTGGTGGCCATTTGAGTGTTGCGCGACGCCAAGGTATCTCTTGCCTAGTCGACCGGCACCGGAAACAATAGCACAACCAGCGCAGAGCTGTCCTACCGCTGATCATACACAGGCAGCTTACACTAGGCTAATTATGTCCTGACTCCAACTCTGTAACCTAATCTACACACGTTTTTGTGTACATGATCCTTCTTCATCCTTGGATGTATGTTTTTTTAGTGTTTAATGTTAGACGCGCTAGAAATACTGAATACAAAACCTGCTTTATCCTACACCTCAACGCTGCCTATGTCAGAGTTTCTCAGCTGTGGCACAGGAGTCCATTTGAGGTTAAAAAACAATATAAGTAAGAGCTCCGTCCCTACACCTCGAACACCATTGTTTCATACATTTGGTGTCATTTCAGTTTTGAAACCCAAAGGTGGAGTCACTGAAAGCTGAACTGTGACCTAAGCAGTGTCTATTGTCAAGTGCAGGTCATGTATCTGTTCCTTTATTTTCTCTGGAGTAATGTATTTGAGTTGAAGCATGTTCAAGGTGTCATATAACAAAACTACTGTACGTATCTCATACCTTCTTCGGTATTTGTTGTGGAAATTGACAATGTATTTTTTCATAAATAAAACACTATATATATTGTTATTTGTTTTAGCAGAGACTTATAAGTTGCCAAATATAATAAAAGTCAGTGAGATATATTTTTGGGCACTTGTAAAGATATTGTGTTGTAATACTCTGTCAGAATGGAAGTTTGACTTGATTGCAATAAAGCATAAATAAAACTGATGTAAGAACTACTGAATCAATCTCATTACTCATGAAGGACTCGTGGCATTTTTGGAAATTGCATTTACATTACATGTCACTTGTTAGACGCTTTTATCCAAAAGTTACTCCCCAAAGGAATAATTTGGGGTAAAGTCTCTTGCCCAGGGACACAACAACATGCTGACTGAAGTGGGACTGGAACCAGCGCTCGCCTGATCCAAAGAAGAGCACACTATCCCACTGCGCCACAGCCACCCTGTACATATTGTAGATTTTGATGCAAGAGTGACACCCTCAGGACTTTTAAAGACTACATGAGCTGCATGGAGAAACACAGGACTTCAAGTGTCATGGAAATAATTATAAAGAATTTGATTAATTTGTATAAATAATGATATATCTAAATAATTAATTAGTACATTTATAAATACTGTGTAGTGGTAAGCAATTAATTAAGATTAAATGTAAAGTGTTGGGGGTTTTAAGCAGTTATTTGAAAGGGCAACATCAGCATTGCATGAAGAAAGTACATAAAAAAGAGGACAGATGAATTGATTTCACTTCTCTTATTGGATTATATTTTGAATTTTGCTCAGAATTGATCGACTTCACCACTACTGTTGTGTTTTAAAGCTCTTTGACTCCTTAATTTCTTAGATATACAATACATCCAACAAAAAGTATGGTAAGTATTTGTTCCTAATAACACTTTTATTTTTTTATTTTGTTATATCTCGATGAGTCTTTTATAATGGCTAAAGAAAGATTAAAGAAATGAAGATGCCCAACAGTGTGTGTTCTCCTATTGAGTGGTGCAGTAATGATGAAATAAGACCTTTGGCAAAACATGTTTAAGATACTTACATGTTGTGTTCAGATGAACTGTCTCCAGATATTGACACCACTTTTAGAATAGATGAAGCATGAATGCGATCACCAGAAGTAAAGAGTTAACATCAGGCTTTAAACAAACGCCATGATTCCTGGTTGGGTTGATGATGTTTAGCGGTCCCATTTAGGAACTGCTATTTTTAAGACACACACAAGATTCAGACAATCATCAGTGGGGTATTTACTGACTTATTTGTTGTCGTATAACAAAATGTGAAATACTTGTGTTAACGTGTGTAAGTGGATATTAAACTTTAGTGTTCAACTTCGACAACTGTAGTGTTTCAGCTCAGGTTTCTGTCAGCAGCTGCTGTGTCATATTTGTTTTTGTGAAAGCTTATTAATATCAGCCTTAGTGTGTTGAAATGCATTCCACAAATCTGCGATGGACAGGAAAGTTATTAGAAATTAGATGTATGCCTCATAAATTGTGGTACTGTATATCTTGAGTTGATTGTGTCAGATGGATGTCACACATTTAAAGATGATTCCAGGAAGAGCATGTAGTACAAACCTTACTTCAGCAGGGAGAAGCACATCCTCCATTTAGGTCAGTACACGCCATCGTAGCAATAATGTAGGAGTCCAGAAGCTAAATGAAAGAAGCTTCCCTTTAAGGCTTGTTTAGAAAATATTTATTTCATGGAATGTACACTGTACAAAGGCACTGAAGCATCTGAGATACATTGGGATCTCATCCTTTTACAATCACATTTTGTGGAACAATTCCTCTCTTATGTCTGAAGTTGCTACATGATTTATTTTAAACCATATAGATAACAAAGTGATTCTCTTTATATAAACGGCCTTTAAAGGGAAATACTCCAAATATGAACACACATTTACTAAAACACTGCTTCTCAACTCCCTAACTTTGTTTGCTAATCCTAGAGAAATTTGTAATGTACAATATGAACACAAAACATTGATTTGAGATTTTCCATAAAGATGTAAGCAGTGATTTTTCAAAACAAAAGCATCAATCTACAAATCAATCATAAGCGTCTTTGAGTTCATGAAAAGCGCTATATAAATATAATTTATTATTTTTATTATTATTAAGTAAGTCATTCTATGAAAGCCGTATGTCATTTCATGCAGGTCAGTCTAATGTTATATAGCTCACTCTAAGACATGGATGTCTTTGTTCCGAAAGGCTTTCAATGAATAATCTTAGCAGCTTAACATTGACAGTGGAATTTCGAAAGGCCCTAGTTTTGCTTGTCCACAAACATCAGTAGAAGAAATCATTGATCAGCAACATGAAGGCGCTTTCAAGAGAACGCAGAGGAGTCATTGCATTCTGTCACTCCCTTTTTTGTTACTTGCTCCTTGAACACTTTCAACATAACTGCCATTCCTTCTAACTCTGTGTTCAGTTAAAGGGTTAGCTTTAATGCAACTTAATATGAGTGCCAAAAATAATTATCATTATCTTAAGTGGAAAGTATTCATCACAGAATCATAAAAACATTAAAAACCCACCAGTGTAATGTATTGTTGAACTACTGAAATGCCATTTAATCCATAACAGGTTAGGGGACCATTATAGTGATTAACCCTCTGACTACAACATATCCATTGTTGCTTCGCAATTTCCAAAGAACACTATAGAATTTGTAAATGTTCTTGTGTTAACTATTTTTGTCACCACTGAATTATCTCCAAAACGATAGGATGGATTTTGATGAAAGTTTGACATTCATTCATATTCTCCAGAGGATAAATTCAACTGACTTTTCCTCTAGCTGCATAGAAGATAGAATCAGAGGACGAAACCCTCTTTATTTGTCACATAGATGCACACAGCAGAGCACACACAGTGAAATGTGTCCTCTGCATTTAACCCATCCTAGTACTAGGAGCAGTGGGCAGCTATTGTGCAGTGCCCGGGGACATTGGGAGGACAACAGTTGTCTTTGCTAAATACTTTTGTCAATACCCAAAACCTGCAAAATGACTTAATTGTAAGGACTAATTTTTGTAATGTGCTTTTGTTTAGTGTCAATTAACACTTACCTAAGCTGGTAGGAAAAATAATCTTTATGTTAGCATTGGCTGAGTCCATATGTGTAGACCTCAAACATTCAGATAATCAAATTTCATTGGAACCTTTTCCTTCTTTTTTAAAATAGGTTTTTAACTCCCTGTTGTACTACTATGGTCTCCAGTCTTTTAACACATTTCATAACAGAAATCATGGAGGGCTCAGTTGCTATGTCCAGGTGGTGGACATTTGAGTTCAGTCATATTCATTGTGAGTTTGTTAGCATCCTTATGTTAGCAACTAGCCCGAAGCAGTACTATGCAGATGGGGCTACAAGCATAGCTACTGTATAGACTCAGTGTTGCCTTGTCTTTCAAGCAGTCACTGGGGTCAATTTCCGTATGTCATGAGAACTAGCACTGCATTACCAAACAGCACCATATTATTGACTAAAATGAAAAGAAACATGATGAGAGGGTAGTGTGTGTAAGATGATTTTCACAGTGTAGTGAAATATACTGAAGGAAACATCTACCTGGAGAGTAGAAATATTCAACATGGTAAATCATTATGGTATTGTTTCTATTATTATGTCTCTTTAAACTAGTGTTAACTAGGCAGCATGCATTAAAGTGACTCATTTTCATTTCTCAAGGGAGTTTTACAGAGGACCATTGCTAGTGGTACTTCAACCAAAGCATTTGTCAATTAAGTGGTGCAGGAATAAGTTCTAAAACCTGGAAATGATTGGAAAACTTCGGTCCTATTGTTTCGTACTGGAATTACTTGCTTAAAATGACAGAAACTGTTTTTAGTAAGGGGTATTTGGTACAACTTAACTTGTGGCTCATTTAGAAATGTACACACTACATGATTAATTAAAGCCATTAAGGTGATGTTCACTGTACTGATTGTAAAGCCCCCTGAGGAAAAAATGTGATATTGGGTTATATTAATAAAGAAAAAATGATGGAAATACAGTATCTAGGCCCTAATGCCAACACCGATAATTTGGTTCTCAGTTAATAACTCAAAGAGTATATTACCATATGTACCAATGATCAGAGCAACAAAACTAAAACCCAAGCTCTGCCCAGGAATTCCAACAAACTGGATATAAAGTGAGAAATCAGTGGGAGATAATACCCAGGTTGACCACTAGGGACTTCAAGTGATTGGAGTGAGGCAGTCCAAAGCAGCACCCATGTCTGATACACATTTTAATTTCAAATGTTAAGACATAAATTCAGATTTGCCAAATTAAATCAAGTACCTTCTGACAAAAAATATCTACCCCATTGTTACCTTCCCTAGTCATCTCTCAGAAACAGCCCTTTGTTCCTATTGGACCTCTCCCGCAGCATTACTCCATTCTGTCGCTGCCATCTCCATTGATTTGCACAACACAGTCCTTGTTCAAAGGCTCCTTTGAGTGGGTCGTTTCAAAGTGCTGGGTGCTCACCATGTATCTCCCCCGAGCATCCAGCCCCAAGGCGGGCACAAAGCAACGGTCAAATAGGATTTCTTGGCGCAGGTAGGAGGTCCTCTTCTGGCAGGAGTCACCAGTTCCCTCCTGCAAGGCTGACAGGAAGACCACCAACTCAAAATGGTTGGAAGTACCCTCACACAGGGCGGGATAGAGGGGGCTTTGGCGGTCTAGAGGGTGGTAAAAGGTGAGTGGGAAGATGAAGAAGGGACAGGGCTGCTGGCCTAGATGATCCAAGTGGAAGTCCAGAGAGGTCTGGTGGAGGGCCTGACCTTCATGCTCCTCATAGAGCACCGCGCTTACTCTTACATCCATTAGAGGTCGCTTCAGCAGGTTGGTGGCACGTAGCATGAGGCACGTCTGGCCCTGGTGTTGGCCCACCAGCACCTGGGGGCTGAATTGGATGGCTCCTGCTCGCTTCTGGGGACGCGCAATCTTGGCTACAAATGCACCTGAAAGTTAAAAAGATAAACCATGATGAGATGTTTTGAGACATTAGAATTCTCGTCTCAAAAAGCAAAAGATACATTAACAGCAGAGGTTATACCTTAAAATGTTCTAGAGGCTCAAAACAGGAACCAAATAAATAATAATAATAATAATAATAATAATAATAGTAATAATTGTGTTTTGTTTGCTGCCTTGTGCCCACTGCCACACCTATAAGTCCACATGGGTGGGTATTAGGGTAAAAATGTGATAACTAATAGAGCCACGTTGAATAAAAGTGAAGTCCTTGTGCAGGTAGACTGTAGGCTGAAGTGGTCAGTACGCGTCCATCCAACCCCAACAAAAATAATTAAATGCTCAAATATTCCTATGATGTAAGGTTTTCTCTCCAGCCTTAAATTTAACAACGAAAAACACTTTGGCGTTGTGTTTGATTATTAGTTTGTCTCCAGCTTACTGAAACCTTACTAACCCTAACCCTAACCCGGTATTCCTGAGATTCCATTTTCAAGTTCTGGACTTTAAGTTCCTCACAAACCAGACATTCTTCCATTCATTACCTTCTATGTAAAGTGCAAGATCACATCTCTCTCCTGTGTTTTACCAGCAATGGCGATGCTCTGCTGTGCAGTGCAAATACACTATTTATCAAGTCCAAAATAACAGTTGATGCAAATATGAGCAGATGGTGCTACTGTGGCCATCTTTACATTGCTACCAGTTTTGAATATTATCAGGTTAACAGGTTATCAGGTCTAAACTACTATTATCAGTTGTTTCAAGACCAGTCTATTGCTTAAGGAGGGGCAACCAGCTGGAGGCAAGAATGTGCAAAATTATAGTCCATCAATCCATTCATCCACTCATCCATCCACCCAACCAACGAGAATTCTCCGGGAAATTCCATATCTGCCATGACCCCTGTTCACGCACAATTCAGCACTCAATTTAATATCCAAACAATAGGGAGGGCTTGATGACCCAGATTTCTACCACTAGCTTCAGTATTTCTGATACCAGACAAACAACTCCACTTGCGCCTGGTTTGGTATGGAACAGAACATTTGTAAGGAGCTTCCTGTTCTGAATATTATTAGTATTCATAGATAAATCAGTCCAAACCCCACCTGATTCTAATTCAGCAACACTTCTCTTGCTGCCTGCGGCAATAGAAATCACATACTCAACCTCAAATGATCTCCTTCCACTCTCACCCCATCTGGCATAGCCCTATATTTTAAATGAATGAGAAACTATTCAACCTAACTGCATGGAAACAGAGAGGAGTAGCCAGCCCGGGGCACCTTTTCTGTGGCAACAATCTTTTAAAATACCAAACCCATTCCTCCAGTACTTAAATTTCAAAGCAACAGAACAGAAGCATAGAATCAAATAGACTTTTATAACTTCCACAACTACGCTTTCCCTTTATTTAAAGTTTCTTTTTACTAGATTAATTATAAGCCTAACAACACTTTTCTCACCAGAACAATACAGACTTTCATAATGGGATGATCAGCCACTCTGTTTAAAAGTGCTCTGATTTCCTAATACATTTAATCACAGCTTTGGTTATATTAACTGTTTATTTTACAGATGATCATTTGGTATAAACGTAATACCAATGGTGGCCCAGCAGATGTCACCTATTGACTGCATCTCAAGCTTTAAAACAATGAATTTACAAATGTAATGGCAAAAACCAAAGTCCTGTATGATGATTAGCTTCTGTTTTTGCCCGAGCTAGGCTCACAATGTGTACATTAAACTTAGAATTGAAACTGGGACCCAGAGTTTGTTGAGTGAAGGCTTTAGTAAGAGGAGAGTTGTACCTGTGATGAATGCCTCCAGCATGAGCCCCAGCAGCATCTGCACAGCCAGCAGTGCTATGGCACTTGGACAGTCCCCACTGGGAAACATGGTGCCATAGCCGATGGTCAGCTGTGTCTCCAGGGAGAAAGAAAAGGCAGCAGTGAAGCTGGTTATATGCTTCACACAGACCACATGCCCCTGTGGCGGGGCATCATGATCTTGCACAGCCAGGTCTCCGTTCAGGTGGGCCAGTAAGTACCAAAGGCAGGCAAACAGCAGCCAGTGGGCCAGGAAGGAGGCGCAGAAGGCCAGCAGGACCCATCTCCAGCGCAGACCCACCAACAGTCCCCACAGGTCCTGCAGGGCCAGCAACCAGGCTCTGCTCAAGGCCCCGCGCCACGAGCCTGGAGAGCACAGAGGTGGGCGAAGGGCACAGTGTCCGTCTTTGGTGACCAGGCGTTGGCGGGGTGGCGAGGACAAGAGAGGAGAGGAGGAAGCCTTGCAACCCAGAACACCGCTGTTGGACTTGGTTGTCATGGTTGTAGGTGGATCTCAAACAAATTGAGTCAGGATGATCCTGAAATGATAAAAGACACACAGGGATAGGATTGTATCAGTCAGCATCTTCAATATCCTCTTTCCACATATTTTCTCTGCTGAATTTTAATGTTAGAAACATAACATGAAATACTGTTAAACCGTCCTCAACAAAGGGCTTCCCATTCCTCAATCTATTTTCTGATCTTCCTAGTACACATTTCCATAATCTAACATTAACATAGTCAACCATAAGTCAATCTTTGTAGGAAATGTACACCTAATGAAATGTTTCATATTTTCTCTGTATGGCTTGTGTCTGACCGATATTGGTTTAATGTTGCCCTCACTACAGCTTTAGGGGCAGCTATTGAATTGTTTGGGATTCATGTCCTCCTCAGTAAGAATTTTAACTTCTGTACTTTTTATACCATCACCAGGTCAAATAAATGTGTCCCAAACTTTTTGGTATATGAACTAGAACTGCAAAAATGATTTCCCTCTGTCTCGTCTGTATTTGGAGGTTAATGCTAATTAGCAAACGTCAGAATGCTAACATGCTAACTAAGACTGTAAACTTGCTAAACATTTACTGCTGACATTAGCATTTAGCTCAAAACACCTCAATAACCAGGGCAACACAACTAAAATGAGTGAGTAGTGAGTAATAGGTATTCAAGCCAAACTTGAGTTAACATGCATTCTTGATGCAAAAGGAATAACACTTTTCTTAGTGAGAAATTAACCATTTATATAGTGGTACCGAAAGAACCAATCCACCTTAAAACCATACACGACTTTAACTCTTTATTTTTTGATTGATCTCGACCCTATTTTTCCTTAAGTCTGGGTAAACCATTAAGCCTCATTTTAACATTCCCAAAATGTGAAACTGTTCCTTTAAATCCCGATGTTAAGCTGTATATACAGAATCACCATGGATCTAATTTAAACAGGACATATGTTTGTGGAGGAACTCCAAGCACCAGATGTATATCGAGGCAGTCCTGAGAGGCGACAGCTAGAGTCCTGTCCTCGTCAGAGTTTCTATTTCTATGTCAATATTGTTGCCAGGAGATTAGAGCAGGTCCCAGCTGGGAATCTGTCTGAGGAACACAGCAACATGCAGAGTAGGAATGTGTCTTTCATCTGCAGGGAGCTTTAAACTTACTGCACTGCATGGCTCTCCACTCTTCCTGTTCCCCAATTACAATATACATTCACTCTCATTTTACGCATGCAAAGCAATTGGAATTCTTTAATGCATTTATTGTGAACTAGCCGATTACCAAAGCAGGTAGAGAGCTAAAGAGTTAAAAAATCAAACGTGAGGGCAGGAGGAGTTCAAATTCACAAATAAAGTTTGATCACATTTTAGATTACCATTGTTGGGAAAGTACGCACTATGAAAAAGACTACGATCATTCAATACCTTTTTTTCTCAACTTTGACACTCAAATGCACAAGTTGAAGCAAGCAGGAAGAAGAACTGAGCACCTCTTTTGGAAATAAGCTGAAGCAATAGAAGGGTAATAAGAAGTGTTTCGGGTGTATTTGATTTTGTGAAAATGTTTGTGTTTGTGCTGTGGCTGGGGGAAATAATCAGCAAGGTGGTCACATGAGAGCCATGTGCTGGACCTCAGTACAGTATGTCAGACATGTCACTGCATCAGTCAGTGACCACACTGACTCTTTATACAATGCTTCTTTTGTTTGTGAGACGGAAATATAAGTATTAATCTCATGTTTGTGAGGAAAGCAACAGAGCTGGAGTCAGAACATGGGAGTTACGTGCAAAAGAAAAAGTACTGGTAATATCACAGTTTATGTCCAACATTTCTGTTCAGCAACTACAAATTCAACTTGAATTGCCAGTTAAAGTTATTGGTACCAATCCAACAACAGGAAGCTGCACAGTGTGACAATGGATGTATAAAGAGAACTGGATACAGCGTTAAGAGGCGGGACCGGTTTAATCCCAGGAAAGTTGTTCTGTGTTGCATGAGCCAAATTGGCCTCTCAAATAAATTATCAAATCATCGAGCAATCTAGCACATCCATTGGGCCAATAGAGCGTGCGCAATCTCTGTAAACCCCGCCTTCAATCCGCAGCATCATCGGTCTCGGCTCAGTCAAATTAATGAATGAATAGGAATGAGAAAATAACTGTGGGATTGACTTTTAAACCATTTTACTGTGTTTAGGACTTAATGTTTGAAATGTGCACTATCCAAGTGTTCAGACGTCTCTTTACCAATGAAAGTCAATGGGAAATATCTTGTGTGGCCCAAATGACCTCATGTTACTGACACAGAAGTTGTGGTAGCACCGTTGCCGCTACTTAAATTTGCTTCAATGCCCGGATCACTTCCTGATTGGCTTGTTGAAGAACATACATAGTTTGAAACAAGCCAATTATATCCAGCATGTAAATCAATGATGTTCAGAGGTATTGCTACTTCAATGTTTTTTCTTTGGACAAGGCTAGCGTTTAGTCTTTATGCTAAGCTAGGCTAACCATGTCCTTACTTCAGCTCTATTGAACACAGACCTTGTCTTCTTAATCAGCATATGTTGTAATTATCCTTTCAAGGTACCAATACTGCTGAATTAGTATGTCTTCTTTGCTTTGATCATTTTAGCAATGCAAGTTAAAGATGACAGTGTCATATTTTTCTCATCTTTTGGATAATATAGCTTGTACTTATAGTATGTACATATAGGTATATACAATCCTTTTTTTTAGGATTCATGCTAGTGGCAAGGAGACAAATCTTTCAACAGTGGGTATATGATGCCTTTAATGAGTTGTTTACCAACTTGTTAACTTTTGAGCCTAAAAAATATTATAAATTGAGAAAGTATAAGTTGTTCATGCCTTCTTTACACTTATGTTCCTTTACTGTGTTTTTGTTTACTTTCACACATGCGTATATTTGATACTCGACTTTTATTCAAGTAAATGTGCAATGTCTAACTTCAAGTCAACAAGTCAAATTCACTTATGAAAACAGATTTACAGTTTTTTATTCCTGTGATTTATTAAATGTATCATACTGCAAACAAACAACACTTTGTTTGAGAAGTCCCTGAGGCTGAAGGAATAGTAAGGCATCTCAGAGGAATGATGACTACCCGTGACGGTGCCTAGTCAGCCATTTTCCCCGTCTTTTAGCTATTCGTTAAGTTAAGAGAGCAAGCTTGTGGAAATGTTTCTTCATCGCCTACTCGGAGGGGTGCAGAAGGTTTTATGTAACATTCAATCTGCAGCTGTTCTTCTATTCTTGTTAAAGCCACACTATCACACAATATAAATGTCTGGAATAGAAAAACTACTCTTGATCAAGTGGTCTCAACTTGGAATCTGGATTAGTCCCAGCTAGTTAACCACGTCTGGGAAAATAAATGGATTTCAGCTGATTAACATAGTTAGGAAATACATTCTTTCCTGCATTTATTGTAGTTAAAAAACATTCTCACAAATGTCTGATTATAAGCACAGATTAAAGATCACTAATTTGACTCGTCAAACAGCCTGTCCAAGTACTTACCTAGTGCTGCGGTCAGGGCTTAACAGGGGCCCTCTGACCTTATCACCCAAAAGCTGGTCTGAGGTCTGCAAAGTGGGCAAAGGGGCCAAAGCAATCGGAAAAAAGAGTGTCACTATAGTTCCTTAAAGGAAGGTTTGTAAAATCCCAGAGGAATCCCGAGCAGAAACTGATGTCACCCCAGAGAGCTTTTTCCTAGTGTGGGAGCCGGACTGAGCGCGGCGCTCTCTGCTCCTCCGATCTGCAGCTTCCAGCTCCGGGGCGAGGATGATTCAATTGGTCACATTACCCTGCATGGAGCCTATTAGTGTTCCCGGAAGACAGACGACAGAGGGAGGGGGGGGGGGGGGAAGAACAACACCTTGTCACAGTTCATTCAAAGGGCTGCTTGTTGCTGGTTGGTGTCCTGTAGTTGCTGCAGCTGCGAAAAAGTTGGGTTTTGTGATAAGGTGGTGTAAAGGTGTGTGCATACATGTTTCTGCCCTTATCCTTTTCTTCTTCTTGTGTTTTCTAAAGTCATGTCAAATAGTAACATATCTTAAAACTTTTGTCAAGAGAAATATGATGTATTGGTAAAAAGGGCAGCAACCTTTGGAAAGGATATCTCAAGATTGTATCGACTTATACCATTTTATTTTAAAGTAGACTTTTTATGCATCCTTTCACACACATGAAATGATGCATATTTGCCCTAACCACTGGAATTTAAAACTATTTGAGAGTTGAAACTACGCCTTGCTGCGCAACAGCATTAAAAGTTTCATACATTATTATAATTCTTTTAATTGAGATTTTATTGTATATTTTAGCAGACACTAATTTCTTTATGCATGTAGTGTAACCGTAGGAACCCCTGCATAAGTCATAAGTCTTACAACACTCACACAAGTATAAATATTAATATTATGGGTCCAAAAAAGTATTTTGTTAAAACGAGCGGAGCATCATTAACTAAAGATTGACACGTTTCTTGACTGTGTTATAGTTAAGAGGGAACCAACCCAAGGAGAGATTTACACATAAATCCTTACAACGGCAGGTTTGAGTGCATACAAAGATGGCCACTTAGCAGCAGCATACAGAGTGCAGTGCTGTACATGATATCCACATCCAGTAAGGAAACGTAATGCACAATGGTACACGGTGACAGCGAACAGTTCACATATTAACCAAAGAGTTCACTGCTGGTGACTTAATAACAGTAGAGCCACATGACTGGAGGTCAAAGGTCATCTCGTTTTTTGTCCTCTGAGTAGCAGGACAGTCAGGCTGTGACTTTGTTCTAACGCAAGTCAACCAGGAAATGACATCAAATGAAATCCAATGAGGATATATTGATGCTTCCTAAATGATGTTTCTCTAAGGATAAAGCCTTTGGTAACTTGTTTTCTTTTTGGTCATCATTTCTGTTCAGTAACAATAAAAATGGGTTGTAAGGATTTATTTTTGTAATGCTTTGAAATGCATTAATAAAAGTTAAGTAACTTTGTACCAAAGGTAACAAAGAAGTATTTAGCTAATTAAAACAAACCTTGCACATTTTAGATACCACACAAAGCCATGTGTATTTGACAATGCTGATTGAAAATGATTTTCAATTATGATATAAGCTAGTAAAGAAAGCCAAACTCACAATTCACATGTTTTCATTCACATTTTGTCTTTATATATGCATCCTTTATTTAACCAGGTAAAAAAAACAGACCTGGCCAAGAGAGCAGCATGAACAATGTTCAGGTAGACGAACACAGCTCGTCGTAAAACACAAATGAAATGGCACATTAACCTGTCAATATGCAAATAAAAGAAACTGTTATAAAGCATAAAAACTGGCAACATTTTAAACAACTTCAATTAGGGGATGTAAGAGCAATCACATCGAAGAGTATTTCCATTTTTGTCCTTTAAAATGGACTTAAACTCGATGTGATCAAATCTGACAGTTTCAGCTCCTTCTGTACATTGTAGGCAGCAGGGCAGCATATTTAAAAGCCTTTCCCTGGTTCTGTTCTAACATCTGAAACAAACATCTGTAAAATATAACAGGAGCGCAGGCCGTATAGATTTTGTGTTTTACACATACTGCATATGTGCACAGAAAATAGGGAACCAGCCCAAGGAGAGATTTACTGTATGAAACCCAACCAATGGGAAAGTCTGTGTGCATGCAGAGATGGCCATTTAGCAGCACCATACAAAGTGCCGCAGTGTACATTATATCCACATCCAGTAACAAAACGTAATACACAATGGTACACAGTATCCAAATTATTTAGGGAGTGGTCACAGGGATTCATGTTAAGCAGATCACCATGATAATCTAATACTGGTAAAAATGTTGCAGAGATCAAATGTTTCCTTGCCCGAAAGGAGAAACAGGATTTGTTCTGTAAAATAAACTTCATTTTGTTTTCAGCTTTGAAACAACATTATCAGTGTGTGACTTAAAAGATAAGTTCTGATCAATTATAAAACCTACCTACCTAACCATAACACGTTTTACCATTTGAGAATATCATTTATTTGATGTATGTGAAACACTTGATTTGAGTTGAATTGAACAACATCAAAGGCAGATCGTAGGAAGTCAAGAGTTTTACTAAACAAGAGGATGAACAATAGATAACACTATCATCTGTACAAAAATGGAAAGCAGCATTTGATAAATTAATACAGAGGTAATTTACATATATGGTGAACAGCAGTGGTTCTAATATGGAACCCCGGGGCACACCCTTTGATATAGGGAGGAAAGAAGAAAAAGACACAGCCAATTGGACCCATTGCGTTCCCGCTGATAAATAATTAAAAAAACAACTTACAGTATGCCCAGATAAGACAATACTGTGAAGTCTTTCCGTCAGGATGATATGGTCAACTGTGTCAAATGCAGTGGCGGGCCGTGCATTTCACACCTAGGCCTTCAGTGATGTCCTACACAGTCCTACCTGAATTATTCCACCTCTTAATACCATCATTATGACGCCATGGCTCTAGAAACTATACATTTAGACAGAAACGCAGTATAACCGGGCGTTGCATCACCTTAACATAGTCAAGTACAACAGAGTTATATTAATATTTCCGAAGCATTTATAATAAATACATCAGCATATTTACAGTTAACTTAATGAATCAGATTATCTGACAAACCGCTCCTTGACACCTGTGTCCGTCACATAACGCAGGACAAGTGCCAGCTGTGCTACATTACCCACATCTGACGTCTCGTCCACCATAACAGCGACAAAGGGTGCTTTTTTAATCTTCATTTTGATCTCTTCTCCCATCACTTCAGCAATAGCATAAATCAGGTCGTTTTGTATTTTGCCTGACGTCCCAGTAAACATGTTGTTTGTGTACAGGTAGTAATGCAAATCTGTGTTGTTCTCAGCAAGAACAGAAAGAAGCTCCACGTAGTTTCCTCTGTTTCTGGACTCGGCGCTTTCATCGTGTCCCCTAAATGAAAGTTCCTGTTTACCCCAAAACAGGACACAATCAATCAGTCTTTCAATATTTCCCTATTTTTGTTCACCCTTTCGTTGTGGAGCTCCGTTTCCCTGCGCACTTGTTCGTTGAGCTGTAGATCCACTCGGGTGTCCCCAAAGGTTTTCAAAAGCACCAGTGCTTCCAAGTGCCCAGCTGTGCTTTGGTGTCTCGTTGCTGCCTTGGTTAGACAACTCAAGTTTGCAAATTTAGTGTGGCTCCAAACACCAAATCGATCAGTTGCAAATAGCAGGCATTCCCGGCAGTACAATTTGCAGTGCCTCTCGGAGGCTGTGAGCCAGGGCTACCGCTCGTAGTTTCCCTGCTGTGCTAGGCTCGCTAGCGTTGGAGTTGGTCGTTCCCTTTTCAAGATGTGTAGCTTTACTTGAAAAGTTCGTTTTGAAAATGGCGTTGTAATTATATCTTCGACCAAATTAATCTCTTCTCCTCCTTCAGCCATTGTGGGTTGAAAAAAATAGCTTGTAGAAATCTACACAAATTAGCTCGCTCAAGTTCTAGTTCTGTTTGCTAGCTTTGCCCATAGACTGTATGGCTCTGCCTACTGCCTAGCTCTGCCTCTCAATAGTGCGTATCCAATCAGAAGATGTGCACGTGCTAACGTTAGCGTACGCCTGCTAGCTGGCCCGTTGTCGCCACCTCGAAATCTGATTGGTTAACGCCACAATTTTGTTTGCGTTCACTTTAAGCTACAGCCGCCCGCACTGTTGATTCTGAAGGCCTAAGGGCAGATTTCTTTGACCCTAGCAACACATTATGGCTGAAATATGATTGGATAAAAGCTCTAACATAAAGGCCAGCCCTCCAAATCTCGTTCTGAGGCTGGAAGCAGCGCAGCCAAGACGAACGCTATAAAATGAAGAGAATAGACTATGGGGAATAATTTAATACGTATTTGTGGAAAAAATATATCAAAATTTAATTTATATTCTGATGATGTTTAGGCCAGCAGAGAAGGCCTTGCTGGCCCTGACGGCCCACCACTGGTCAAATGCCTTTGACAAATCTGCAAAAAACGCTGCACAATATTGTCTTTGTTGTCAATCATCCAGTGAAACGAGCAAAGATAGATATGGAAACATAACTCATATATGCTTCATCATGACCAGGTTAACAATTGGTAAATAGACTGCATTACCCTAACCCTCAAAGCAAATACGAGTCAGCACATTCACACACAGAGGCAAAGGCTGCCATACAAGCTGCCACCTGCTCAGGAAGATTAACATTCAAGTTCACACACCGGTGGCCATTGAGAGCAATTTGGGGTTTATTATCTTGCCTAAAGATACATCTACGTTGCAATGGCTGGGGATCGAAATGCTGACCACTACTTCTCTTGAGCCATGTCGCCACAGTGGAGTATTATACTGAGGGTTATCAATTCATCTGAAAAACTGCAGGTATGCAGTTCTCAGTGGTGGAAAGTACCAAAGTCAAATGTTTTACTAAAGTGCAAATATAAAGTCCTTGAACTTCTCCAGTATTTTGATTTCAAGCCACTTTATAATTCTACTCCACAACAATTCCAAAGGAGAAAAAAGCGCTTCTTCAACTTAATTTATGTTACAGCTTTACCAGTTACTTTAATAATTAAGATTTTAGCATAAAACACACAGGTTTATAAAATATAATGTTTTGTAATAAATCCAATTACAGTTTATTCCTGGATTACATTAATTACATTTTTTTAAAGTACATTCAAGTTTTATGTTTCTTTTTGTTTTAGATGTTTCTGTATTGTGTCCTTTTATTTTATTAATTTATTATACTAAATCATTTTCTGCTGTTTCTTTTACAGTGTGGTATTTGTACTTTTACTTAAGTAAAGGATCTAAATACCTCTCCTAAGACTGACAGGTATATACAGTTTAGAGTAAACACCCGCGTGATCAGCTACAGCCGACTGACTTCAGGAAACACGCAAACATATTTTAGGGGAGTTAGAGGTCCCGGAAAGTTCTTCTTAACCTAAAACAACCTCATTTCCAAAAGCTCTGTGTTCCCTCTACAAACATATAGGCTTTATCCAGAAGATCTACTCACTGTGGAAGCTCTGATAATTAGACAGTCTCATGCTATCAGGACAGGATATAGGCTAACCCCTTTAGATCTAACAGCCCTGTGACCTTTCCTCTACTGCCCGCCGCAGGACAAACTACATGTTAGACATAATCAGCCGTGTTTCATAGAGTGAAGAACATAGCTGCTATCGGCTATAGCTTATGGATTTTATCATGTGTATTAACAATAAAAGAATTACAGAAAAACAGTAAGCAGTGTGTGAGAAATTAGTGAGAGTGTGTCGGCCCCTTAGCCCCCTCTGTTGTCCTGCAGTGGTTCCAGTGGAGGTGGCAGATGTCACAATGTGAGGCGCTCTAGCTGCTTTACTCTAGTTCTGCCTTCATTCTCTCTCATTAGTCTGAAGAGTGAGAGATGGGTCCTTCACCTACTGCTGGGAAAAGTGTCGCCCCATCACTGCAACACCGTTCCACTCTCTCACACTCTCCCTCTTGTCCTGTTTTCTTCCAGGGGGGCAAATTAGTGGGTCGAAGGAGCTTTGTGCACATGTGAGAACATGAGACTGCCTTTTTTACTTTCGTGATTCATAGCTTTTTACTCAAAATCTGTTCATTTGTTTTGGTCAGCCCACCTGCAGAGATATTAAAACTGATTTTACAGTTAGTCGGTGTAGTGATAATTATGTTTTTCTACAATGTAAAATCAATATTAAATTCATATATTTATACAAGATATTATCACCTTTAAAATGTGTCAATGCTAATACTATTCACACGTTGGTCAATATCATTTCAGTGAGTCCATTGTGGCGAAAACAATTTGTGATACTTACACAATTTGTCCAGCAGGATAATTTCCACATATTAACGTTTTTTGATTTTTTAAACGTACATTCAGAAGAAAATAGCTAACGTAATGCTTAATACAGCACTTAATAAAGTCTTATGTTGTTGAATTTCTTGTCCACAAAGCCAAAGACAGCCAAGAAAGTCAAGAATGCTATTTGCGCCCTCCTGTAAATAGACAACAATGCTATTTGCACCCGCGTGTAATTAGTCAACAATGCTATTTGCATTGGGCGTAAAAAAATCAACAACAATATTGACACCTGGGTGTAAATAGTCAACAATGCTATTTGCACCCGGGAATACAAAATCATCAACAATATTTACACCTGGGTGAAAATAGTTGACAATAATATTTGCATCTGGGTTTGAAAAATAAACAACCATATTTGCCGCTGGGTGTAAATAGTCAACAATGCTATTTGCGAATCAGATTCCTGGAGATGGAAGTGGGATTTGGGAGAATAATGTGCTGGAAGATGAGAATTGGCTTTTAAATGTTTTGGAGTGAGCACATTACACCCGGATGTAAATCACATTGTATTTACACCCGGGTTTCTATTCTTTTTACCTTGTTTCTTGCAACAAAAAGTACCGTGTTCAGCTATCCATGTGTATTGTATCTCCACTGCCAACTACTCCAAAACAATACTCACTCCAAAACATTTTAAAGCCCCACTTCTCACCTTCCTGAACATTATTCCCCCAAATCCCAGTTCCATCTCCATGCAGACACCAAATGCAGTGACAGGAAACTGATTCGCAAATAGTATTGTTGACTATTTTCACCCGGGTGCAAATAGCATTAATGTCTTTCTAAGGGATTTCTGCCTGAGCTGCGGGATCTTTTTAGTAAGGACATTGTGATAACCTGTCCTGTTTTTACCATCCAACGAGCACAGTATGTTGTCTCCAGACATACACAAATACGAACCTGAATATTTTGGTAACGCCAGGAGATGGCGCTGTGTTCCACCAAATGCATATGACTCTGCAATGTCCCACCTCTGACAGGTTCAGTGACGTTTTTGTGGAATGCTTTAGGTAATTTTCTCCACAAGTACTTATATAATAATAATATGGAACAACGGCGGAATATTTAAGATGAAAAACTGTTTGGACAAGAATATCTTTAATAAGGGAACTCTTTCTTTTGGTCAATTTTAGTGTTGTTTTTCAAGATTCAACATGTTGGTTATATGGAGTTACCTACAAATATGTCCATATTCATATTTTATTCATTTCACACATGTCACCAGCCAGTTCGTGTCTTCTGATTTGAAAAGGGTATGTGGTGATGAGCCAAATATGTCTTCCTATGGAGCAGTGCAGTGTTGAAGTTGTTTGTAGTCTCATTTAGCCCCTTTTTGGCAACCGCCATTTGGAAAAAACATAGCCTTTTTAGGTTTGGGACTCATTTCTGCACTATTCTTATCAAGAGATTATATATCCAGGCTCAATTTTCCAATTCTTTCTAACCTCTTCCTTTCTGGTCTACTGATAAGGCTATAGCATACTACAAATGAAAACCTTGGGATTGGCATATATCAATTGAATACATGCTTGATATTATTCACACTATATGCACCTGTGGTGTGGCTGCAGGATTATCATTCAAACCCTTTCCTGTAGTGTGTTATATTCGTTTTTGTGCAGGTAAATAGTCTTCAAAGGCTTTAATCCCTGTGTTCCCTCCAGAGGGATTTTTCCTCCGACACACTCCCTCCACACCTGAAACGTCTCCATTGGAGTACTTTGTTTACTTTCACAACATAGTGACATCACTACCAAAGAGTCGCACCTCTACTGATTAGTGCTCCAACACATTGTACATGATATACGGGGCGGGACATGTCTACAGTAATTGGTTGCCCAATCACAGCCGGCCAGCTAACCAATCAGAGCAGACTGGGCTCTGGTTTCAGACAGGGGGTGAAAAGAGCTGCTGCAGCACAGGCAGTATGAGAAAAATAAAGAGAACATTAAAGCATGGAGACATGTCACTAAATACAAATATGAACCTGAAAATGAGCAGAATAGCGCATTAAAGAGTGATCAGGTCACATCCATCAGTTCATTAAATAGTTCAGCCTGGTCTACGATTGGAGGAAGTCTAAGGAAACACTTTGTTTCTAGGCTGTATGTCTTTGTAGTGATCTTGTTCCATTTTTCTCCTTGTTTCTCGGATTTAGTCTCAGCACCTATTGTATAAAGTCCTCGAGCTCCAACTTCATATTAATATAGAAACATTATTTTTGTTTTGAACCAGGCCTCAGGGGCAGCCTCACTTTGTTCCACTGAGTTCCCTCAACCACCAGAGAGAGGAGCAGACTCAGGTTATTGATTTCTGCAGAGGGAAAAAAAGTGTTAAGAAGCAAGGAGAAGCAATTAAACTGAGAAGCTACTTTTCTATTACTTGGAGATAAAGTGTGTGTGTGTGTGTGTGTGTGTGTGTGTGTGTGTGTGTGTGTGTGAGAGAGACCCTTCAGAGGACATGCAGGTCAAGAAGAATGTTCAACTGCTGCACCCATAGTTGGATTATGCTTTTTTTGTTTGTTTTCTTTCCATCCAGTTAGTAACCTGAGCTCTCTTAAGAATTCACATCCGTGTGTGTCTCCAGCAGATGACATGGTGCTCCTGGTTGTGGATCCCAGATATTAAATGTTGATGGAGCTAGTTTGGTAGCACTACTGGCTAAAGCAGCATTAGTATTATTTGTAATTAGGAGTTCAGTATTTAGTTGCAGTTTGTAGATAATAAGTATTGTATCCATTAATTGTGATGTGAACTCACCTGCAGGGGCACTGATTAGCTGAATTGGCAACAGGTGTGTTAATCAGCGGGCAGAGATTCACAGCTGAGGGATAAAAGTCAATGGAGACATGTCGAGTCGAGGTAGGAGGACGCTAAATGTGACTCTGCACTCTGTTGGGTGGGAGGGTGTAAATCGTAGCTGACTAGAGCTGCCGGCGACAAAGACAGCCAGCGCAGGATAGATGTTCGAGTGTCAGGATCGGGAGGTCTGCTACCTCCTATACATAGTTAGGGCAGGGGTTAAGTGAGTGCGAGCCACGATCTCTCCATACACAAGGCGGTGCCAAAGCAAAACAGACGCCAGCTGTAGCTGTAGATTATGTCGTCCAGCAAAGCCGATTCCCGGGGAGCTGGACGGCGTCGTAAGAGTAGACCCCGGGGGAGGGTCTCGCCGATCTGGCGAGTTAAGTATTTTATATTGGTGTATGCCTGATATTTTAGGAGTATTTTCCTCTCTTGTTCTCTCCTCTAATCTTAACCCATGAACTGTTGTCACAATAAAAAAATGTCCTATATTTTGTATACAGCTGTCTCTGTATTTATTGAAAGGTTCTGACTAAGTGGTAGTGTTTTCCTACCACACCTGAGCGAATCCAACAAGGGAAATCTCAGGACCAAAAAATAATCCACTGAGACCTACAGAGGCAGGTACGAGTCAGTTCACCTGTTGCCCCTGTGTTTCTCCTCCCCCTCCCAGCTGTCTCTCATTACCCATGTGTATTTAGTCCCTGTTTCCCTTTTGTCTGTTGTTCGGTCGTGGTCATTTCTTCCCTGATCTTGTCCATGTTACCTGCCTGTTCCTGTAGCCCTTCATGTCTTGAGCTAAGTGTTTTTCATGTCCTGTGTTCCCCTTGCTTCATGTTTTCATCAACATTTTATGTATTTATGGAGAGTGGAGGAGAGCAGGTTCTAAAGAGGCTCAGGATGCAGCTCTTCTTCATGCACGCCGGGAATTGGCAGCTAAGCCATGGTTCGAGAACTCACTGCCGGACTATTTAAGGACATTTGTCAATTCCCCAGAAAGCCTTTACCCTTTCCTTAAACCTCGTGTCACAGCCATGACGTTTCCTGCAGCCAAGCCTCCTGCACCCACGCTTCTGGCTGAAGTTTTGGCCCTAGCAGCTGCGTACCCGTCTGCAGTTCCGGCCCTAGCAGCCATGTTTCCAGGCCAAGCCCTGGCCACCATGCTCCCAACGGAGCTGCCATCCATGGAGGACCTCTACACCCAGCGGTGTAGGAAGAAGGCCGGTAGGATATTAAAGGACCCCCATCACCCCAGCAACAATCTGTTCTGTCTGCTGCCGTCTGGCAGACGGTACCGCAGCATCCGGACCAAGACCACCAGACTCAGAGACAGTTTTATACCACAGGCTATAAGACTACTGAACTCCTGAGCTGTGTGAATGTCTACTCACATCTTTTTATAGTACACACATACATATATATATATATTATACACATCTGCCATACATATCTGTTTATAGTACACATATCTATATATTGTACATATCTGCCATATACATCTGTTATACATAATATATGCATCTGTCCATACCTCCTCATTCAACAGTGTAAAGTGTTTAAATACTTTCAATGTATTCCACATATGTATATATTTCACATCCTCAAATCTTTATTGTTGTTACTGTAAATATTCTTCTCTCTTTTTGCACTATTTTATTTATGTTATTTGCACCATGTATGTTGAGTTGTTGGAGGAGCACGCGACATAAGATTTTCATTGCCAACATATACGCTGTATCTGCTGTGCATATGACAAATAAAGCCTTGAACCTGAAGCTGCAGTCCGGCCGACTCCAGCACCTGCTGTCCTGTCGGTGGCCCAGCCGACTCCAGCCCCTGCTGTCCTGTCGGCGGCCCGGCCGACTCCAGCCTCTCCTGTCCTGTCGACTCCGGCTTCCCCTGTCCTGGCGACTCCAGCCTGCCCTGTCGGCGGCCCTGTCGACTCCGGCCTCGCCTACAGTCTGGCCTGTTACTACTCTGTTGGGGGTCCCGCCGTCACCTGTTCCGATGGGGGTCTCGCCAACTCCTGCTCCGATGGGGGTCCCGCCGTCAGCTGTTCCGCCGGGGGTCCCGCCAACTCCTCACCCCATCAAGTCGGTGGTCCCTCCGACACCTTTTCCGTTGGTGATCCCACCAGCCCATGTCCCTGTCCAGTCGGGGGCCCCGCCGACTCAAGCTCATGTCCCGCCGACTGTAGTTCATGTCCCGTCGGTGGAGCGGCCGGCCCCTGCACTTACCTCTTCGGGGGTCCCGCCGATGCCCGTACCACCCGGGTTCCCGCCAAAGCCATCTCCTGCCTCTTTGGGCGTCCCGCAGATGCCAGTACCAACTGGGGTCCCGCCGACAACAGCTCATGTCCCTTCGGGGGTCCCTCCGACATGTGCTCCTGTCTCCTCGGTGGCCCTGCTGCCTCCTGCTCCAGGTGCTCCTTACTTTCCTCCGGAAGTTTCTCGCTGCCCTCCGGAGCTATTCCGCTGTCCTCCAGGCCGCCCTCCGGAGCTGTCTCGTTGCCTTCCAGGCCGCCCTCCGGAGCTGTCTCGCCGCCTACCAGGCCGTCCTCCGGAACTGTCTCGCTGCCCTCCGGCGCTATTCCACTGTCCTCCAGGCCGTCCTCCGGAGCTGTTTCGCTGTCCTCCGGCGCGGACTCGCCGTCCTCCGCAGCTGTTTCGTCGCTTTCCAGACCGTCCTCCGCAGCTGTCTCGCCGCCTTCCAGGCTGTCCTCCGGAAGTTTCTCGCTGCCCTCCGGAGCTTTTCCGCTGTCCTCCAGGCCGTCCTCCGGAGCTGTCTTGCCGCCTTCCAGGCCGTCCTCCAGAACTGTCTCGCCGCCCTCCGGAGCTATTCCACTGTCCTCCAGGTCGTCCTCCAGAGTTCCCTCGCCATGGTCTACGCCCTTGCCTCCGCCCCTGTCTCCGGCCTCTGGAGTTCCCTCGCCGTGGCCTCCGCCCATGTCTCCGGCCTCCGAAGTTCCCTTGCCACAAGGCCTGTCCTTGCTCTGTCTCATGCTCTGCCTTGCCCGTGGGCCGTCAGCCCGAGACACCCTTCTCGTCCTCTGCCTTGTGATTACCCATGTGTATTTAGTCCCTGTTTCCCTTTGTCTGTTGTTCGGTCGTGGTCATTTCTTCCCTGATCTTGTCCATGATACCTGCCTGTTCCTGTCGCCCTTCATGTCTGGAGCTAAGTGTTTTTCATGTCCTGTGTTCCCCTTGCTTCATGTTTTCATCAACAGCTTTTGAATAAAGCTCGCTTTTGGTTTTTGACCCTTACCTGCTTCCCTTGATTTACTGCACTTGGATCAAGTTTCCCCAAACCTGACAGAAGGTGTTTGGAACCATGTGATAGCGACGACTGGAACAGGGCTACATTCTCTTCACGCAGGAGGTTATGAAACTGTGTGAGAATTCGGTATTGCGCTGCGGCGGTTGGTTTTTAAAGCATATCCCACATCAGACCTTAACACACAAGATCTTTTGGCCAAAGACCATTGTGTTGCACAGGTGGGAGGGTGGAGATTTGCGAGTTAGCCTTCGCAGCGCCAAGCCTGCTACACTGGATGATGCTATTAACCTTGCAGCCGAACTGGACCTCACCAGAGGCCTAGAAAGTGGTTACACAGTCCCGGATGCTAGAGTGCGTGTGGTTGCAGAGAAATTTGCCGGTGATAAGCAGGTTGATGCACTTTGGGAGTTGTAGAAGGTTGACGACGAAGTTTAATCACTGCAAGTTTCAGTGCAGGCTCTAGCGAACCCAACTCAATCTGTCTCTGTACCCCCAGGTTTAGGTCCCGCCCTTCACTTAGGTCAAGCACATGTTCCTGCACCCAAGCAAGATGTTGAGCGAATGAGAGGATGTTGGGAGTGGCTGTTATCGTCACATACGGCGTGAATGTCCTTATCTACAGAGAAACTAGAGGGGGCGTGCACAGAGGGCCAAATGTCCGCCCCCCCTTCTAGATCCACTGAGGTCTCTGATAGTCGAAAGGGTGGTTCTGGCTATTTTAAAGCTAAAATAGGTGGGTTTGACTGTCATATACTTGTAGATACTGGAGCCTCATGCTCTATAATTCCTACACAGCTATGGCTTTCTGTTACTAAAGGAGGGTGTGATTTGGGGGATTATAATGGCAGGGCTACAGCAGCAAATGGTGGGGGCATGCATATCATTGGGTGCTGGCAGACCATGTCAATTTGATTCCCTTGCCCTTGCCCTTGTTGCAGAGTTATTAGTCTCCGATATTCCCTCGGAAGAGATCTTGCTTGGGTTTGATTTCTTATCGCAATATGGCGCTGTGGTGGATCTAGGGAGGAACACATGCCAGATTATGGGAAAGCTATTTCATTTGGTGGATCTTAATCCATCATTAAAGCCCCAAGGAGTTACCGTGCAGTTGGATACCATAGTTCCCCCACGTAGTGAGGCCATCATTTGGGGTCAGGTCCAGAGCGGATGGGGGGATTATGTGGAAGGGATGCTGGAACCCTCCACCTCCCTCTCTAAACACTGTGACATATTGGTAGCCCGAGTGGTCTGTAAAGTTGAACAAGGCCTACTGCCTGTACGTCTTCGGTTCTGTGTCGATTATCGGAAACTCAATGATGTTACTAGATGCTAGGATGCCTACCCCCTTCCTAGAATTGACGATGCCTTGGATAGTCTTAGTCATGCTTGCTGGCTTTCCACCCTGGATTTGGTGAGTGGCTTTTGGCAAGTAGAAGTAGATCCTAAAGATTGCGACAAAACTGCTTTCATTACACGCCAGGGGCTGTTTGAGTTCATTGTCCTGAGTTTTGGTCTTTGTAATGCAACCAGCACTTTCCAGAGGTTGATGGACTTGATCCTCACAGATTTGCAGTGGACTACGTGTTTGGTTTACTTGAATGATATTATTGTGTTTGGCCCGACTTTTCAGGAACATCCGACCCACCTGGACGGTGTGTTCCAAAAGCTCCGGCAGGCCAATCTTAAAGTCAAACCACCCAAGTGTAACTTGTTCTCCACACAGGTTCATTACCTCAGCCATGTCCTATCTGCAGGGGGGTCATGCCAGACCCTGCTAAAATAGAAGCAGTTAGGGGGTGGCCTGTTCCAAAAAACCAGACTGAGGTTCTTCTGGGGCTAGCCTCGTACTATAGGCGTTTTGTAAAAGGTTTCGCTGACATCGCTCGACCCTTGCATCAGCTCGCAGAGAAAGGGAAGCGTTTCCGATGGAGTGAGGACTGTCAAAGTGCTTTTGACCGACTTAAGTCTAGTCTGATCACGACCCCTGTGTTGGCGTATCCTGACCCCAGTAAACCGTTTACCTTGGATACAGATGCAAGTGATGTTAGAATTGGGTAAAGTGTTTGTTTTGCGAACCGACCATAATTCTCTGCATTGGTTGCACAATTTTCATGGTTTGGAGGGGCAGTTGGCTCGCTGGATTGAACAGCTAGCCAATTTTCAATACAAGATCATCCATCCTCCAGGCAAGCTCCACAGTAACGCTGATGCTCTTTCCAGGCTACCAGCTTTTCTAGAACAAATGCCACATTGTGATCAGAATCGGTCCCAGGGAAGAATAAGCATGGTAACCCAAAATGTGTGTGCAGTACAAGAGACCCCCTCTGCTTCAGTGCCATGTCAGGCAGGAGAAATGGATGAATTGGCTCAGGCCCAGATGGATGAAACTGAGTTGCGGCAGATAGTTGACTGTAAAAAGCAGGCTGAGAGTCTTACGCCAGAAGACCCTGAACTTCAGAGATATTCCCCTGTGTAAAATCAGCTTCAAATGCAGGGGTCTAGACTAGTGAGAATTCTTCCTTTATACTATGATGCTGCGTCACAAGTGCAAGTCGTCCTTCCCCAGTCAATGGTCCCTAAAGGTTTGGAACAGCTCCACAATGTTTCTACAGGAGGTCATTTGGGGGTGCAGAAACTCCAGGGAAAGGTTAAAGACCGTATTTATTGGATGAGATGTAACAGTATGGGTTAAGGAATGTGTGGATTGTGCTTCCCTTAAGACTTCAGGCAGGCTGCCATGTGCTCCGTTACAGCCGTCAGTTATGGCTAGACCATTTGAGCGTGTGGCACTTGATATCCTTGGCCCTCTCCCAGAGACGGCTAGTAAAAACGAGTACATCCTGGTTGTTGGTGATTATTTTTCTAAGTGGACCGAGGCGTTTCCGTAATGGTATGTGCTTCCTCATTGGGGCAGGAAAGCACGCACCACAGACAGACGAATGGGTTTGTCGGTTTGGTGCCCCACGCAGTATCCACTCAGACCGAGGACGCAACTTTGAGTCCACACTCTTTAAAGAATGATGTGAGTTGTTGCATATCCATAAGTCCTGCACATCCTCATACCATACCCAGTCGGATGGGTTGATTGAGCGTTTTAATCGTACTCTTTTGTCTATGCTGTCCCTCTTTGTGGAGGATAATCAGTTAACACTACAGGTGAATAGGGTAATTTTTTTTTTACTTAAAGATATCAGCATGAAACTTCTCCAATTAATTATTCACATAAAGACAATAGTTTTTTCTATTACGGGTTTTCTGAAAAACCTTGTTTAAATATGCAAATTAGACATTATGTAGTTAAATATGCCAATATTTTAATACATTTTAGGAACACAATTCTGAACATTGGATAAAGTCAGGTTAAAAATTCTTGTTTCATTTTGTAGTCATATTTAAATCTAAAGTTTTTACTGTAGGGATTTTGGATATCTCTTTTAATCACTCCATAAATCAGAAAATGCTGTCAACAGCCGTAAAATATCCAATTTCGCCATGTTCTTAGGTATAAAATGTTATATAATTCAGGCTATGAATGATATATGAACAAATCCTTCCGTAAAAACCTTCAGAATATTGAGAGGAATAAACCTGAAAGGTTTTGTGTATGTAAGTGCTACTGAAGTGGAAATGTCTTGCTCCCAATATGTAACTGTTGCCATTGTATTGGTTGCATCCTTTGTATAATTTGTTTGCCTTTTCTGAGACCAATTTAATTATTGAGAATCTATTTAATTCGTATTTGTGCATCACTTCATTTAGCACTAGTTGAAGGACTTTTATTTTGAAAGCTCAGTTGGGCTGCTCTCGCGTAATGAGTAAGACTTTGAAAGACACCAGCAAGCAAGCAGCTAGCACCGTATGCGCCGGTGAAAAGTTTAGTGATAAAAAACGAACACATTTTAATGATGGTAAGGAAAACCCAAAAACAATTCCCTTTTGCAGCATGCAGCCAACGAGGTATTTTTTGTTTGTCTGTCTGTATTTTACTTGGTAAAATGTTAAGTCCACATGCTGTGCATGATGTTATTGCATGCTAAGCTAACATGATCTCTATATGTTCTTGCCAATGTTAGTTTTCACGGTGAATTTGGAGAGTCTTCAATAAACCAGTAGGAAGAAAACCACTTGTGTCTGCCTGTGCTTCGAGGGAGTTACACAATGAGAAAAAACTCATTTTGAGAAAATTACCTTTAAAGATATGTAGGCCTATTGTCAAATTCGAAAAATCTTATCATTGGCAACAACAATATAGTATTTATAAAACAAATTACAACTGAAAACTGAGTAACACAGCATAGGACCTGAACAGAATCAAACCAGTACATGAGTTATCAGCCACTGCTGTGTGGCGCTTTCTAAACCCTCCTGTTTGGATGACGCACTCCGTGAAGGTATCTCATGTTCGGGGTCATTTGTTTTTAGTTTTACTTTGCTTCGTGCAAGTGACAATTGTTGTCGTCTTCTCTGTCAAAGTTTTTTTCGCTGTTCTTTTGCCATTTTGAGATTGAACTGTCCCACGGAAAGCTTAACCAGGAAGTGTCATAGCACACCACGTGACGCATCTGAACGAATCAGGCTGTCAGAAATTGAGATTTCGTTTTTTGGTCTAAAGCCCCCTTTGTACTTTCACAATTGGTTGCACAAAAGGAAATTACCTTATTCCATACTCCCCTAAACAATAGATTTAGGGGAGTATGTTAGTTGAAGTAGTAGCTGTATTAGTCGGGTGGCCAGACGTCCGGCTTTAGGCCGGACAGTGCGGCCTAAAGCCGGACTTCTGGCCACCCTATGTATTAGTGTTGAGGTAGCCTAGTTGTTGGAGTGCTATGCCAATGCCTGGAGAGTCAGGGACATAAAGTTGTGGACAGTCCCGGCTCTCACGCTGCCCCGTTAACCGGAAAGTTGGGTTTCACCACTATCCCACCCCACGTGGCTTCGCAGGTACAGGAGTAGTTGCAGAGAACTCCGGGCACTGACGGTGCAACCATCCAGTAGGGCATCACATATACTGTATATCCCTGTATCAGTGGAGAATCCGGGCTGCTGTGGCTGGCAGCAATATGATCCTCTGTGGTGCTAATGAGACTTCAGAGCCCATGGACAGCTGAGCTGGTCCATCGCTGAATTATTTAGCTTGTTGCATTTTGCTACTGTCTAGACTCATTGCTCAGCAGGACCAACTACATAAAAGACACAGGCTATTCAGGTCCACTGCCATCAACAAAACCAATAGTATCAAAGTAAGTGTTCCTTTCTGCAGGACAATAATCTCTGTACCTTCAAGAAAACTTCACCAATCATTATTCAAAAGTAATTAAGTATATTGTTTGGTGAGCAGATAAGGTGTTCTTTTTACTCGATGCACACTACATTGATACCGGGTTGGGTTCAATGATTCTGTGGTGCCATAATTACTTGGCAGCGCCAGCACCATGCATGGCTTTATCTAGGCAGGGAACACTACTCAAATGTTGTCAGTACATAAATGTTACAAAACCTTAAGGCCCAAGCCCACTTCATGTCGAGTCTTGCCTTCCACATGTTAAGGAAATTGAAAGGGTGGATTTATGAAGAGAAGTTGATACAGCATTGAAGGCAATACATTCCTGGGTAAGCTGTCATGAAAAATCCTACGTGACATTTTGTCATGAGGCCCCCCACCCCTTCCAGACAGACAGACAGACAGACAGACAGACTTCCTTTCTCTCTTGTAGAGGGTGTGGACCTCCTGCTGGCGGAATGGGGGCTCGCTAACTGTTAGTTTTAGGAGGGGGGGCCCTCGGGTCATACGGCGGAGCAACTGTGGTCCCAGCGCATGGCCCTGGGTCTCGGCCCAGTCAATTTAATAGAGAGAAAATAACTCTGGATTCGTCTATTATAGCACTTACAAATTTAAAGACCTTATGATTCTAAAAAAGGGCTTTGCAAGTGTTTGTACCGGGCAGTTTGTTAAAAAAAAAAAATGCTGATACAAACCTTTCCTAGTGAAGGTCAATAGGAAAAAGTTGTGTTGAGCCCAATGATCTTAAATCTTTATTGTTGTTATTGTAAATATTCTTCTCTCTTTTTACACTATTTGATTTATCTTATTTGCACCATGTATGTTGAGTTGTTGGAGGAGCATGGGATGTAAGATTTTCATTGCCAACATATACGTTGTATATGCTGTGCATATGACCAATAAAACCTTGAAACCTTGAAGTTGCGTGACACAAACACAGTAAGTTGAAGTACAATTACAAAAATGAGCTTTGACGCCTGGCCGGCTGGCCTCCTGGGGGCTTGGATTACTCCGAATCTAGCGACAGCAGTAGCTCAGGGTCCGCTGTCCTTCAAGCTGAACCAACCATTCCTATTTGAGTGACAAGCTGCTACTTAAGAGTTTTTGCTCAGCAACCTTGATGCCCCAGCAACAGACATTGGCCAGAGGTCTGACAGCTTTTGTCAGCTAGAAAACCTCTAGTCTTTTTCCATTGGCCATATATTGAGTTGTTTTACCATGATGGCTTAGTCTCCACCCTACATGTTGTTTCTACTTTATAGTCTCTTTTAAATGTACTTCTCTTGTTTTGTAGCTACTCTAAGAGTCATCGTTTACTTTATTGGCTTCATATTACGTAGATTGACTTTTTTCTTCTTTCTACTCTGTGGTAATTGTTCTATTGTCCACATTTTCTACGTGGGGCTGCACTCCAGTCGAACTGACTCCATCTATTTAGGACCAGGGTTGGGTAGTAACTGATTACATGTAATCTGGATTACGTAATCAGATTACAAAAATCAAGTAACTGTATTCAGCCCAGATTACAATACAAAAATGCGTAATTAGATTACAGTTACATTGTTGGGGATAACCTGATTACATTTTATCTTGCAAACAATGAAACTTTTTATGACAGCCAAACTATCTATTAATTTGACAAGCAGTTCATTCGTTTATCCACTAGATGGCACCATCATCCATTTGCCTATGTAGTTTCTTGACAAAAAAACGGTTCAAATCAAAACTCAAGATGGAGGAGCCGTCGACATCTGTAGACAGACCCCCGTTGGGAAAAATGTGTTTAACACGTGGCAATATCGGAACAATTTTGAATTAAAGACCGTGGAGAACAACAATGTATATGTACTTTGCAAGTTGTGTAGACCAAAAGTACAAGTACTGTCAACGGCGTTGACATCCACTTCAAATCTGAAGAAACACCTCGAGGTAAGTTGAACGTTATTATTAACACTAGCAGCTAGTTATTAGCTTGGAACGACACTATTATCACCCTCTTACGTGTATGTGTCTTATGTGTCACTTAATATTTATTTCAAACTAAGACGGCGCATTTGTGAAGAAACGCAAGCAAGTGTGTATCGAAGTTAGATATGTACGATAATATTATAGCAGTGTTATGCTGTGTAATTTTCAGTCATTTGCTGTGTGACCACCACTCATTTGATTTCCAACCCATCTAAGTAAACTAGCAAGCTAAACTGAACATTCATTTAGCCGTGCTGAAAAAAATTTGCGTGCAGAGGGTTGCCATTGAATTGTATCCTGGTTTTGGTTAATGTTAGTGCTAGCCGCGAGGAAAGACAATGGTCGCAGAGGCGTCCCGAATCATTTTTATAAACCTAACGTTGAGGTATACGTGGTAGCCAGCATTGATGCGCGGGCTGACCCGAAGTCAATGCAATCGGTGGGGACAGTTTCATAATTAATTTCACCAAGTTTCATATCAGCAACTTTTGCATTACAGCCTGTGTAAACAGCACACTAGAACATGTATTTCAGATAAAACAGAAGTTGATCAAACATTAATGAGTCATGATGAAAGAATGAAAATAATTGTGTGATCAAAATAATAATAATAAATAGAGAATAGTAATATTTTTTCCCTTGTGTGATTATTTCAGAGAAAGCATGCTGGAAAGTATGAGAAGAGGCCTGAGCTGGACACAACAGATCAACAACAGACTGGACCACCTAAAGAAAAGCAGGCGAGGCTCACACAATTTCAGAGCAACATTTCACAATCCAAGGTTAACTCACTTATGTTAACCTTCATCGTGGATGATGTCCAGTCCTTTAGCATACTGGAAGAACCAGCATTTAAAGGACTTATTGAGGGATTAAGTGGGGGGAAAACTGTGATGACCAGAAAGACACTGATGGCTAAACTTCAAAGTGAATACATGAACATGAAAGACAAACTTAAAACAAAATTACAACAAGTGCAGTCAGTCTGCACAACTGCTGATATATGGACAGCTTCTAATAGGAGCTTTTTTGGGATGACATGCCATTGGATCGAGGAAGGTGAGCTGGACAGGAAATCTGCAGCTCTTGCCTGTGTCAGAATGAAAGGCAGACACACATTTGATGTCATTGCTGCAAAGATAAATGAAATCCACACCACATACAACATCGAACATAAAGTAGCAGCAACAGTGACAGACAACGGAAGCAATTTCGTTAAAGCCTTCAAAGAATTTTCTGCAAATGATGATGATGATAAAGAAGAAGAAGAAGTCACTTTTGAAGATGTTAACACCATTCTGTCAGAGGAAACCGATGAGCATGTACACCTTTTTCTTCCGCCGCATCAAAGGTGTGCTTCGCACACACTTAACCTAATCGCAACAAAGGATCTCACAACTGCTTTGAAACAGGGGTCAACACGTAGAGTCTACAACAGTGCAATGGCCAAATGCTCTGCATTATGGAATAAGACCCACAGGTCATCACTGGCTGCTGAAGCAGTTGAAGAGATAGGCAAGATGAAATTCATTGTTCCATGTGTCACACGCTGGAACTCCGAATATAATGCAGTGCAAAAAGTTGTGTCTTTCAGTGAGGTACAGCTAGGGGAAATTTGTGACCGCCTGGAGGTTACCAGGTTATTGCCCCATGAGATTGCCTTCTTGAAAGAATATGCAGAGGTCCTGAGGCCTCTCTCTTTCGCCCTTGACCTTCTGCAAGGAGAACATAAATGTTTCTTTGGACTGCTGATACCCACACTTCTTACTCTGAAGAAGAAGCTACGTGAACAGAGAATTTCAACACGCTTTTTCAATGCTGCCATTCACACCATCCTGGCAGCAATCGACAAACGCTTTGCACAGACATTCACCAATCAGGATGCAAAAATTGCAACAGCAACAATGCCACAGTTCCGTTTGTGGTGGCTGGCAGAACCTGAGAGAGAGGATGTGCGCCAGCTGTTGGTATCAGAGGCAAGCCGCCTAGATCCAAATGAAATTCCTGAGGCGAACGAAAGTGGGAATTCTGCACAGTCAGATGAGGATTTCTTCAGTTATGGACCAGAACATCCCAGTGTCAGAAGTGGTGTTGCTGACGAGGTCAGAAAGTTTCTAGAAGGAACAAGCAAGAGCCTTGACTGCCTTAATGAGTTTCCAAAGGTGAAGAGGCTGTTTCTGAAATATAACACCATCTTACCCTCGAGTGCACCTGTGGAGCGGCTCTTCAGCCATGGCGGCAACATCCTTACACCCCAGAGGAACCGCTTGACAGATGAACATTTTGAACAAGTGCTACTGATGAGATACAATAGGAAACTTGTTTCTGTGGCCTTTGATTAATGAGCAGATGTTTTTTTTTCTCTCTCTTCCATCTATTCTGTGTGTGAGAGGTAAGGGATGGGAGGGCTTGGGTTGGGGGAGGATGAAGAGGGCTGGGGAAGGGGGGATTGGGGCAGGGAGGAGGTGGGAAGGGGAGTTCTTCAGTTCAGTGCTGACCCTCATAAAAAAAAGATTCATATGCAGATGTGTTGAAAATGTGTTGACTGTTTTAAGATATGTTTAGTTAATAAAATGTGTAGTTAATTAACAAACTGACAGCTTTACTAAGAGCAAAAAAAACAAACGCTTTGCACAGACATTCACCAGTCAGGATGCAAAAATTGCAACAGCAACAATGCCACAGTTCCGTTTGTGGTGGCTGGCAGAACCTGAGAGAGAGGATGTGCGCCAGCTGTTGGTATCAGAAGCAAGCCGCCTAGATCCAAATGAAATTCCTGAGGCGAACGAAAGTGGGAATTCTGCGCAGTCAGATGAGGATTTCTTCAGTTATGGACCAGAACATCCCAGTGTCAGAAGTGGTGTTGCTGACGAGGTCAGAAAGTTTCTAGAGGGGGTGGGAAGGGAGGGGGTGGGAAGGGGAGTTCTTCAGTTCATTGCTGACCCTCATTTGCAGATGGGTTGAACATGTGTTGACTGTTTTAAGATATGTTTAGTTAATAAAATGTGTAGTTAATTAACAAACTGACAGCTTTACTAAGAGCAAAATAGATGTAATGAAATTATCAAGTGAAAAATAAAATGAAAATTCTTTGGTCAATTCTGTGGCGGTGTCTTTTAAAGGTGCATACTTGTGGAAGTAATCTAAAAGTAATCAGATTACGTTACATGTTTTTGGTAATCCAACTGATTACGTAACTGATTACAAAAATTACCATGTAATTTGAAATCAGTAATCGATTACATTTTAAAGTAATCTGACCCAACCCTGTTTAGGACACTAGAAAAACCAACGGGCTTCCTGTTATAATATCCACAGCATATTTTCTTTCTGTTATTTGAAGTTTATATTTTTGGATCAATCTATATAGTCCTATTTACTGTGTAAGTTTCCTTTCAGTTTGTTTATTTTTTCGGTCTATTTTGTTTTTGTTTTCACTGTTGGCCATTCTTCAGTCAGGAAGACTTTTATTTAATGCTTAGGCCTAAAGTTAATTTCTCATACATCGTTTCCATTCACTCCTCTCACGCACGCTTAGTCATAATTTCCTGCTGCCTTTGTTTCTGGCTGTAACTGTGTTATCAGCTCGCCACATCTATCCAAAAGCTGCTCCTTAAGGCACATTCCCCCAATCTCCTCGTAGAGTCTAAGCACCAGAGAATGTATTATCACATACCAACAGTTATAATAAACACTTACCTTTACTTCATGTACCTTTTCTCTCCTGATGGATAAGCACCCTACCATTAAAATTGGTAGGGGGGCCCACTGTAGGTGCATACTGTATGGGCCACAGATTTATATCCTATACCCTGAGGGCTGGAAAAAATTGGAGAAAATGGAATCAGCAGAAATTCACTTTACCCCTCATATTCCCACACTCTCATATGATAACCTATGGAATGCATCGCATTTCTAATATGTTAAACTCACATTGCAGTGTCACTGAGGTCACAGCAACACCAGACTATACCAAGACAAATGACAAATCCCCCTGGTCTCCCTCCCCACTGCTGTTGGAATGCGTTTCATAGAACTATGTTGCTCTGACATTTTCAAACCCTATTGAATTGAGCCTGGCTCATGCATGCCAGCTCCAAGTCTCCAGCCCCACCTGTAGAGACCGAATCTGAATGTGTGTGTGTGTAGCAGATGGGGACTCGAGTCTAGTGACTTGACTCGAGTCAGACTTAAGTCGCCAGATTGAGGACTTGTGACTTGCTTGATCAACAGTGAGAAAAGACTTGACTTGGACTTGCTACTCATGACTTGAGACTTGACTTAGACTTGCATGCAATGACTCGACAAGTCATTGCTGTCTTGGTTAATTGGTGAATAATAATAAATATTTTCGATTGGATGTTTCCTGTTGCATGTGGGCGAACCTGGCAACCAGTAATCTCTACTAGGTGATGCGCCCGCCATCTACAGTAGAGCGGTCGGGGTTTGGAAGATGGAAGGTGCTACCAGTTCTGCTGCTACTGCAGCCAGTGTTCCCAAAATCATAAAATTTGGATTTAAAGACTATTCAACTCAACAAAAGAAACGATTTGCCGTGTGCAAGGTGTGCAGCGCAAAAATATCCGACACATCCAGCACCACGTCAAATTTCATCCGCCATTTCCGACTACACAAAGAAAAGTAAGTAATGTCTCTAGCTAATTTCACATTATTTTAATCTAACGTTAGCTGGCAGCTAACATCCCATCTCCATCAGTCAAACGTGACAAGAGCTTACTGTTTGCATCACATTAAGTTTTAATCATGTTGACTTAGTTTCACATTGATCCCGCCTATCAAATAACAGACAATCTGACTGAAATACGGCAGCCTATCTGAAATTGCCAGATTGATTCACTTGGCAGATCAGGTCTAGCTAGCGCTAGTTGCTAGTCCAAAGTCTACCACATCAATGTAGCTGTTAGTTTGTTAGCGCTAGCTGCTTTTTTTTGGGTTAAATCATATATAAAGTATAACAGCCAAACCACATGCACAAACCCTATTACTGTAAATGTATGTATAAGTATATGATATATGAGAGATGTGTGACATAAATGAGAAATGGGCCACTTTCAAAGTAAATCGTAGTATAAAACATAGAAGTGTCTCCATTTCATTTCCGTATGGTATTTATTAATGGAATATTATGCAATGAAAACATGAGCTAAAAGTAGTTTTTTTGCACTTCTCCCCTCTGTCTAGATTTGAAGAGTACATCACTACTAAGGACACATTGGACACCACTCAGCCAATGATATCGCAGTTTATTACTTCAAGAACTCCAAGCAATACCTACAGCTTTAATCATCCACAGCAGAGAGCCATCAGCAACTCAATCCTGTCGGATCTGATAATTGACTGCAACCTGCCACTATCCATAATTGAACACCCAAGCTTTCAGCACTTTTTGACTGTAGTGGACAGCAGGTACGCCCCTGTGAGCCGCAGGACAATAACCACGAAGCTGGATGAGGTAGTGGCTGAGCGACGGATGAAGCTAAAATCAGACCTAGGAAATGCAGATAGTGTGTCGGTGACTGTAGATATATGGTCCGACAGACAGATGAGGGGGTTCTTTGGGGTAACAGTACACTGGCTGATGGCTTCAGCTGATGACTCCCTCTCCTTGAAGTCGGCTTTACTGGCATGCAGCCGTTTCAAAGGATCACATACTGGTGAAAGGATTTGTGAGGAGTTTCAGCAGGTGTGTGAAGATTTCAAGCTGAGAAGGAAGTTGGACCACATTGTCTGTGATAATGCGGCCAACATGAAGAAGGCCTTCACCACCTGCTTTCCAGGTCAAGAGGAAGAAGAAGACCTAGACGATGCTGATCTGTGGAATGACCTGTCACCAGAGAAGAGAGGGTTGACCTCTTTATCATGGCGAAGAGTGAATGCAGAATGCAGTGTTTTGCACATACACTGCAACTGGTCATGAGAGATGGCCTGAAAGAGACCAGAATTGTTGGTGCAGCCATTGCAAAAGCCTCCAGGTTGAGCCACATTCTCCATACAAGCTGCTCATTCAAAGAAATGTTTGAGTGTGAGTTTGGTCAGCGTGGAATCCCTGCCTGTATTGCCACTCGCTGGAATTCCACTTTTAGGCAACTAAAAGCAGTGCTCAACTGTGATCAGCTTAAGCTTTCTAGACTTCTTTCTGATTCGGGCCATAAGGACACAGTATTCACAGCAAGAGAGTGGAATCAGATGAAAGAACTGGTGCACATCCTTCAGCCTTTTGCGGAAGCCACAGACCTCACGCAGGGGGGAAAAAAAGTGACCATAAGCGCTGTGGTACCTTGTATCCTTTCTCTTAACCACCACCTGGAAAATGAAAAAGGGAATATGTGCTACATGGGGGGTTTGATCTGTAGCCTACAAACATCACTCCAAAGACGGTTCAGGGGGGTCTTTGTGAATGTCCGGATGGCACAAGAATCATGTGACATGCAGTCAGTGCCCTTTTCTGACCCTCTATACCTAAAGGCTGCTCTACTGGACCCTTTATTTGGCACCATGTGGTTGACCCATGACGTTTTGGTCCCTGAAACACCAAGGAGGCTGTGTCAATGATGATTAAAGGTATGTAACATTTTTTTTGCACATCAAATGTAAAGTTTACCCATGTTATAACTAGGATTTTGGAGGGTGGTGTCGATTCACTTCATACAGATTGTCATTACATGGTTGTTACTAATACTAAGTATTCAATAGTGTCTTTCCTGTTTTTGCCTTTACTCATCAGATTTGATTCTCCAAGAGGCTTCTAAGACCACCCCAACCCCATGTGAGCAGGAGGACCAAACCACAACAGTGGAGCCAGACCATCAATCCGGACTGTTTTCAGCGTACCGCAAGAGGCAGAAAAAGGATTCAGGTTCAAGCCCCCATATTCAGCTGAGCCACTACTTGGATATTTGCGATGGACAAAATGCCCTTCAGTTTTGGGCCATGAACAGGCACACCCTCCCCTCTTAATTCAAGGTGGCGGTAAGAGTCTTGGCAATCCCTGCATCAAGTGCACCTGTTGAGCGTGTCTTCAGTCATGGCGGGATTATAATGCGACCCCATCGTTCACGGCTGAGTGACAGAGTTCTGTCAAATTTGATTTTCTGCAAATGCAATGCATTGTAAATGGCTTTTCACCATTGTTAAGAAAAAGCTAGCAGTGTTCCATTTGTGATTTCTCTGATACATGCAAACACACTCCACTATCACACATGCGCAGTTGCGCACACACAGAGGACTCTCTCCTCCAAACACCCTGGGCCTGTACTACGAACGGAGTTCAACCTACTTAGAACTAACTCAGGGTTTCCGCGGTAACCTGGGGTTGACTAAACCTGGACATCTTGATTGGTCTTAAACGGTACTACGACGCTGATTATGAAGTTGATCAGCTGAACCTGTGTTCACTCAACCAGAGTTACTGCGCGTTCACATAAAAGGGGTGGTACCAGCGCAAAAAAACACTCTCGATCATGGCGGGCTCTCCCTATTTCACAGAAGAGGAATGCGAGATCATAATGAGGAGTTATGAAGAGTATAAACCGACCCTGGCTGCTAAATCCAACACCGCGGCAGCAAACAAGGCGCGACTGGGGTGTTGGCAGCAAATTACAGACCGCGTAAATTCGTAAGTAGGCCTATTTCTTTACTTCTATATGTCCGTTAAAATAATCCCAACCTGAATACAGTATGTCAGGACGATGTACAATAACAGTCGGAACGTTACTGTATCGTATGTGCAACCACAAATGAAGCAGGACAACTGAATGTTTAGTCCCCTTCACTAATTCTGTGTATGTCCCTTAAATACTTCCAGAGGTACCAGCAGCGCCAAACGGACCTGGCAGCAGGTGAAGATGAAGTACAAAAACATCATTCAGAATGGTAAGTAAGAATGTGTGTGTGTGTGTGTGTGTGTGTGTGTGTGTGTGTGTGTGTGTGTGTGTGTGTGTGTGTGTGTGTGTGTGTGTGTGTGTGTGTGTGTGTGTGTGTGTGTGTGTGTGTCTTGTCAGAGAGAGCTAAATGTGTCTGTCTTTAACAGCCAACAAGAAGAAGGTAGAAATAAGGCGCACAGGAGGAGGGAGGGCACCAGACTCCTTTACTCTTGCTGAAGAGTTGGCCCTAGCCAACAACAGTGGCAGGGTGATGATGGATGGGGTGGCAGGGGTACAGTCTAACCCTGGGGCAGCTGAAATGTCCACCCTCTATGTGCAAGGTAATGTATGGCATTCATCGTTCTTCATGTTAGAGTATTTTGGCTTTCTTCCCCTGAATCATCAGTAACATGTGTCTTCTGTTGCATGCAGTCGAGGGTGGAAACATCACAACCCTGCAGCCACCAGGATGCATTCATCCTCTGACACAGGTAATTCAAATGGATAACATCCATGACATGTAAATTAGGCTATGTCACCCCTAAAGTATGGGTGCAGCGTAAAATTCTGAATCTTTTCAGGATGATGATGATGATGATGATGATGACGAGACCCTCACAGCCCCCTCCGACACACACATGCAGGTTAAAACACTTTACTGCTACTATATGCCACATTAATGTCCTAGGAGGGTGAGCATCATTTGTCAGTACTGTCTGAATCAAGTGACCTGTGTCATTAATGCAATGTGTGTGTGTGTGTGTGTTAGGAGGACTTGGAGGAGCTTTCCCCTCCTGAAGCCTCCCTCCCAGGGACCTCACAGTCAGACAAAGTACAGTTTCTCCTTCCTTGTTTAATTACTGAATATAATGCATACTAGGCTAATGTGTACAACATGGGGTGGGGGTTGTGTAGGCCACAGTGGACAATGTCCGCAGTTTATACAAGAAAGTGCTGGAGCTAGACCGCACAAAGAAGAGGCTGGAGATCAGAAAGCTGGAATTAGAAATTGAAAAGCTGGAACATGAGAAGAAGGTATTGTCTTATCACTCCATTAATATATAGGCTACCCACACCCTATATGTGTGTCATTGATCTGGCTTTTCGTCACCTTTTCTTCTTGCAGGAAAGAGAGTCATCTAATAAATGAATAATATCAGAGATTGGTGTGACATGTCTTTATTTTTGTGCATTTAATTTGTGGTGTGTACAATTCATTGGAAAAACTGGTTGGTAATGGCATCCCTGACAGCACGGCCTGTTGGATGATCCAGGGTGATTGGATCAGTAATATCAGGGGGTGGGGGAGGATCATGAGGGGGCACTCTTTCCTTCCTTATTGTGGCGACATTCTGAAGAACCACACATGCTGCTATGGTTTGGCAGGCCCTGTCTGGCTTGACCCGAAGGACCTTCAGGCAGGCGAATCGGGCCTTCAATATGCCAAATGTCATTTCGATCCTGGCCCTAGTGACACTGTGTGCATGATTAAATGATCTCTGTTGCCTTGTTTGTGGATCAGGAAATGGTGTGATGAGGAACTTCATGCATGCGTAGCCACGGTCCCCCAGCAGGATTCCATCAAATTGCCCTTAGATGAAATGGAGGAAAAATTAAACAACTGTCACACTGATTTCATGTTCACTATTAAAGCATATTACTTCAGGTAAATCGATATAGGACTTTTACCTTGGTGGAATCTGTCAGACAGTGATGATTCTCTGAATATACGGGAGTCATGGACTGACCCTGGCCACCTTGCATCCAGGCTTGTGATCATATAGTGGTGATCGCATGTCATCTAAGAATATGTGCACAGGTAAGGAACATAACAGGTGAGGCATGCTGTTGCGCATGTAAATGACACCACCCCATGCAGAGGACAGGAAATCATTCTACATGACAACAGGAATTCACAGGTTGACATTACCTATTCCAATGAATCGTGGACTGTACAATGTACGCCTACTGTTAATCTGTTAGTCTTGTGTATTACCTGGACATTGATGGTGTGTTTGGACTTTCTATTCACAAAATCCCGCTCATGCTCTCCCAGGGGTGCACTGATAGGAATGTGCGTACAATCAATGGCTCCAATTACTCTTGGGAAACCTAGATATTTTGTTAGTCAAATCAGTTGCCAGTCACAATTATGAAATGTGCAAATTACCTATTTTTAGATTAGTGGCATATTACCAGCGATTGCATAGAACCCTTCTTTTATCTGACGTGCAGGCAAATGGCCAGGGAATACAACAAATGCATCCACCAGTTTAGTGAGAGCAAGTACCACCTTCCGTATCACCCGGCATACAGTGTTCTTACTCAGGTTTTCAGCATCACCGATGGAATACATATATTGTCCGCTGGCGAAATAGCGCAATGAAAGACATAACATTTGCTCGATTGTGAGGGCCTGACTTCGGCGGGTTACATTAGAGACGTCCGCCTCGAGCAGCTGGCATAGGTAACGAATTCCCTCAGCTGAGAATCTATATCTTTCATGGAGAACATCGTCCGGGTACGCCAGCGGATTCTGGCGGTCTCTAAATACCCTCGCCCTCCGAAGAGAGCCCCTCACAATCTGCGCGCCTATATCGTACGGATCGTCCAGGTATGCTGGCATTGTCTTTAGGGGACATGTCGGTGGAGGAGTGGTGTCTAAATAGGGTGTGGTTAATCGGAAACCTAGGGTTAACCAAGAACTAAAACTGGGAAGACCAGTTTTGGGATCCTACGTATATTGCCATGGCAGCATACCTCGGTTTTAACATATCCAACTTTCGTAGTATGGGTTAACCAGCAACATACGCTGCACGTGACCAAGTTACTCTCGAAGTTACCCCGGTAAGCCAGAAAACCAGCTTCGTAGTACAGGCCCCCTCTCTCTCACACACACACACACACACACACTCTCTCTCTCTCCCTCACACTCTCTCTCTCTCTCTCCCTCTCACAGACTCTCACACTCTCACACACACACTCTCTTTCTCTCTCACACACACACACATATATATACACACACTCTCTCTCACACACACACACACACCCTCTCTCTCTCCCCCTCACACACACACACACACACACACACACACATTCACAACATACAGTATGAGAGAGTGAGGCCTTTTTGAAGGAGTAGTGGACATAGAAGTTGTATTTGTTCAAGTTCATTCCTTCTTGCACTTCTTTGTCTTCTGTCTTTTGCAACACATGGAAAAAATGGTTGTAAATAAAAGGAAGTGGTTTGCTGCTGTTCCCAAGATAAACTGCTGTGTTGAGTACTCTGTCTGGTAATTATTGTTTGGTACACCAGGCCCTGTAGTCGTTCCTAGTCATTCTGATCCTGCTGGTCCTAGTGAGTATTTATAACTATTCTTTAGCCTTATATCCCCTTCCTCTATTTGTTAGCCCTTTTGTGCAAAGGAGGGCTACGTAAAACTTAGGCTGCAGTCTCTTAAAGTTTTAAGACGGTTGTCTTCCAGCTTATTATATTTCTATGACTTGACTTGTGACTTGCTTGACCTAAGCTATGACTTGACTTGACTTGACTCGACTCTCACAAAAATGACTTGGGACTTGCTTGAGACTTGAAGGTTAAGACTTGAGACTTGCATATGTGTGACTTACTCCCATCTCTGGTGTGTAGCTGTGGTGTTTGCATTGCGATAAAATAATTGCCTTGTATCACTGTGTTAAAGAATATTACTATTATTGAGGGGGTTTCGCGCAACAGACCTAATTCTTTACACCATGACTCAGATTTTTCTTCCCGCTCCGCTGTAAAATGAGAACCCTCATTGCTGATTCTAATGAATGCTGGGTAATTTGACCACTGGCTGTTTTCTTCTGATGTAGACACTGGTTCTTTATATTGCTGAACAAGCTGCCAGCCTCACATTTGGTCTTGATTGAAGCAATGTGCTGTGCTGATGTGACTCACATTGATTTTAAAAACAAAAGATGTTAAATCGGCTAAGTATTGCACATAAACAATAGCCATGAGACTACAGAGTATGTGTACATGTAAACTACACTAACATTGCATACTTTTTGGACATTGATTAATATAATTATGTATTGAGTTGTGATAAGAGAAACATCCTAAAATGATATACACTATGTTTTATACATTTCTATTTAGGGCTATCAATCGAATAACATTTATGATTGATTTAATAAGATGATACTTTTTATTTAAAGTAATTAATCGCTATCAATTGCATACATTACGAATTGCAGGCCAGGAACTTGGAGGGAAGAAAGAAACTGAAGGAAATTGATCACTGCTTCAACCACTAACCTCTAATACAAATCTGGTTGAACTGTATATATTTATAGTTCTATACTGTTGGACGGTGACCTTATCACTAGTAACTTTTTATAATACGATACGAACATTAATAATATTATGCATATGTGTATCAAGTATGTCACAGACACAACACTATTTGCGCTACTGGACCAGTTCTAGGTTCTAATGGAGTGGGATAAATCAATATAAAAATTGACCAGAGACCAGTATTAAATGAACAAGCCGGCACTTTACTTATGTGAACAAAGACAAAACATTAGAACAGTTATTGAAGAAATACACAATATTATTTTGGTATCTAATTCAGTTCAGTTCAGTCAAGAAGAATCCACACACTCCTACCACTCTACCATCAACTGTCAAACCGTACGCAGCGGATCCCCTAACTCAGTGTTTCCCAACCACTGTGCCGCGGCACACTAGTGTGCCGTGACAAATCATCAGGTGTGCCGTGGAAAATTATCCAATTTCACCTGATTGGTTCTAAGTGAGCGGCATTTAGTGACAGCAAAACAATTCGATGCTCTTCCAATAGAGGGCAGTGTATCAGAGCGATATGTCGTGACGGTAATGCTAGTTGTTGCTGGTTTGGTTGCGAACGGTCTTAAAAAATACAAAGAAGAAGAGTGATATGTCCCGCAGCAGCCGGAAGTTCATAGCCATGCTTCGAGTGAGACAGTGCAGGTGATAACTATGGATAAATATTTGAAAAGAAAAAGTACTCAATCTGACCTGGGTCCTGAAGAAAATTCCAACCCAGATGAAAGCCCTAGCACGAGTACTGGTCAGAAGAAAACAAAAAAGGTGAGCCCAAGACAGTACAGTGAAAGTTATCTTGCCTTTGGATTTACCTTTACCGGGGAACCAAGTGCTCCAACTCCGCTATGCCTGGTGTGCGGGGAAAAGTTGTCCAACAGTGCCATGGTTCCAGGTAAACTCAAACGCCATTTAGAGACAAAACACCCGTCACTTCAAAACAAGAATACAGACTATTTTGTTAAACTGCGTGAACAGACTGGGAAACAGGCAGCGTTATTGAGGAAAACCACCAAGACGGGTGAAAAAGCTCTTAAAGCTAGCTACCAAGTTGCTGAACTCATCGCCAAATCAAAACAACCACACACCGTGGCAGAGACATTAATAATGCCTGCATGCAAAATTATCTTGCAAGAGATGCTCGGCCCTGGCGCCGTTAAAGAATTAGCCCAAGTCCCTCTTTCAAATAATACAATTTCCAGACGTATTCAAGACATGTCTGCAGACATTGAAAAGATAGTTTTGGAAAATTTGCGCATCAGTGCTAAATTTGCATTACAACTTGATGAATCTACGGATATCAGTGGACATGCGCAACTTATGGCAAATGTGCGCTTTGTAGACGGAGACACCATCAGAGAACAGTTTCTGTTTTGCAAGGAATTGCCAGAAAGAACAACAGGAGAAGACATTTTTCGAGTTGTGTCAGAGTACATTGAACAAGGAGGACTGAAGTGGCAAGACTGCGTAAGTGTGTGCACCGATGGAGCAGCTGCCATGGTCGGGCGCACCAAAGGATTTGTTAACAGGGTGAAAGAACAACATCCAGATGTCATCGCGACGCATTGTTTTCTGCACCGGGAAGCACTCGTTGCCAAAACATTGCCAGAAGACCTAGTTCCTGTACTGGGAGATGTTGTGCGCATGATAAATTTTGTGAAAACGAGACCTGTGAAAAGCCGCATGTTCGCATCATTGTGTGAGGAAATGGGAGCGGAGCATAAAGTGTTATTGCTGCACACGGAGGTCCGGTGGCTGTCCCGTGGCAAAATTTTAGCTCGTGTGTATGAGCTGCGGGAGGAACTTAAAGTGTTTTTGACAAATGAGAAGTATGATGACGCTAAGTTGCTCTCAAGTGATGAGTGGTGTGCAAGACTAGCATATCTGGCAGATATATTTCAACATCTGAATGACCTGAACACACGAATGCAAGGCCGAAATGAAAACCTGCTCACAAGTACAGATAAAATACAGGGATTTCGTTCAAAGGTGCTGCTCTGGAAACAACATGTGGAAAGTGCCAATCTTGAAATGTTCCAAAACACACAGAAATGGCAAGAGAAATGGCCGAGTGTCAACAGTGCTGCACTGTGTGAGACAATAGGTAAACATCTGCAAAGTCTTGAGCAGAGGTTGTCATTTTATTTCCCTTCACTTTCCACTGATTGCCTTGACTGGGTGAGGAACCCATATAGCTCAACTGCAGTTGGAAGGGACATGACATTGCAGGAGCAGGAAGAAATAACTGATCTGAGACAGAATCGTGGTCTAAAGCTGAGCTTTGCTGATCTACCTTTGGACAGTTTTTGGCTGACTGCTGCCAAGGAGTTTCCTATTCTGGGAAACAAAGCAATTTCAGCTCTTCTCCCTTTCTCCACCACCTATCTGTGTGAGCTGGGCTTTTCAAGCATGACTACTTTAAAGACTAAGAAAAGAGAGAGACTCAGAGCTGTTGAGGAAGATCTTCGTGTTTGCCTTTCTTCAATTCCTGCAAGAATATCAGATTTGTGTTCAACTAAACAAGCCCAGGTTTCACATTGAGTAAGTAAAATGAGACTACATTTTCATTATATTTCATTATATAAACTTTTTGTGACATTTTTATTTGGTGGTGTGCCGTGGGATTTTTCTAACGTGAAATATGTGCCATGGCTCAAAAAAGGTTGGGAAACACTGCCCTAACTGGCACCGTGAAGAAGAAGTCTGTCCTTAGAATCGTAGTCCGTGGGGTTGGCTCGCCATCTTGTTTCCTGATGTGCACGTCGTCTTCCCGCGTACACCACGGAGGAATCTTCACTCGTACACCAACTTCAAGCAGAAACAAAAAACCTGACCTGCATAACAGGTCATATCATAAATAAATAAATAAATAAGACTATCAAATGAAATAAATATTCACAATTACCATGAGACAAGACGTTACAGCTACGTTGTGTAGAGCTAACATGGCTTGTAGAGGTAGCTTTTAACTAAAACTAAACTAAACATTTTTCATCAAATGCAATGTACATTCATGTTTGGTTTCCTTAATAAGCCGTAAAATATCAGCTACTAAACAGTTTGCGTTTAAAACTTTCTTCACACGATCACATTTTAAGCAGTTTCAATAAAGTTGGTTGAAGCTCACCAAAACCGCTGTGGTTGATTAAGATATGGTCTCTATGAATCACCACACAGATAGGTATTATTTTCCAACTTCTAAATAAACTTTTCACCAAACTATTTCAATCTTTAATTCCTCCATTTATTAATCTCTCTGCTTCTCCTCTCTCGTGCGCTCTGAGCACCTATCTACGCATGGCAGCAAATGTCTTAAAGGGGAAGCGTCACTTTTCTTGTCAGCATACATTTACTTGTTCCCAGTAAATGATTGTAAAAACCGTTTTTAAATGACTCTTAATCAAATGAATCTGTGCATTTCAATAAATTATTTATATGTATTGATGTGATATTCTAATGTGGATTACATATGCACATACAACTTATACCGCAATTTAAATGTAAATATATTTATCAGTTCTGTTCACATATCTGTATATACAGTATTTACATTTATATACAGTTTAACTCTCGTTATTTGTTATATCAATTAAAACTGTTAATTCATGTTTATTTTATATTATTTATTTTGTTTTTTATCTGACTTTTATTCTTTTAATTCCCATGTATATTCCATGTGTAATATCTGTCCTTCTCATTCTGTTGTTTCCTTGACACATGAATTTCCTTACGGGGAAACATCGTTTAGGCAGCTTTGTCGGCCTCCTGTTGGGATTTCAGACACCCAAGATGTATTTCCTGTCCTGAATGCTTAGGAACTCTGCTGTTGAGTGTTTTTAGCACTGTAAAACACATGGAGACAAGTTCTGAATGTTCCAAAAAAGCTATTCAATGAATTCACAGAGGAGGTAATAATTTATTGAGTGTTTGTGTTACTTTATTTCCAAAACTGTCTCATGATTTCGCGATACCAGGATAGAAAATGATTCAATATATTCAATAGTTATGTTCTAGGTATTTAATAATTACTTTTGTTAATTTATCTTGAGGTGTTAGATCACATGCAAACATTTAAAAGAAAATAACAAACGTGCTGCTGATCCTTGTAATAAATGACTGGAAATGTATTTGTCGGAGAAAAAAAATGAAGCCATGGCTGGAGGCTGTATAATCTACGCTGTGTGTGTTTGAGTGTGTGAGACAGAAGGAGACAGAGGAAATGACGGTGAAGAGTGGAATGGTGTGGTTTGCTCCTGAGTCCACTAAGCCAGAAAGAAGTTGGGTTGCTTTATTTTTCATCATCTTCCTGGCCTCACATTCTCCCCTATCATATTAATATGCACACCTCCCCCTGGTCTTTTTGTTTGAAGAAAAAAGTGCTGAAAAGTGTTTTCCTACCAGCTGCTTCAAGAACTTTGCTTTTTTAAACTACAAGAAGAAGCTAATCTGTTTCATTAAATTAAATTAAAAAATATATCGGTCTCTGTGTAGATGCAGCCAAATTCTCTTAGTTTTCCTTTCCTCATTTCTTATCAATCCTCCTTAACATCATTGCTTGACTTCATGACCATTTCCATTGAGGTCTAGGAAAAGACAAAGGATGTAATTGATTGACTATTTGACCGGGGCCCTGGTGTTTTATTCGTAATGTTCAGAAATGTTCCCAGTAAAGGTAAGAGGACTCCTTTTGATTCCGTAATCATAGATTTCATTTTTTACAAGAACAGAATGCTGGTGTCCAATGTGTTTCCTATTCAGAAATTGTTGTCATTCTGATATGACACATTTTCACATTTCACTGACTAAAATAGTGATAAAACGATCCTGTGAGTTTATTCAATGTGAAATGTCTATGTCTGATTATTAAACATTGCACAATTGAACTCCTGTACAACCAATCAAAATAAATCATTGCCCCTCTCCATTACAATGAGAACATGGAATTTACCAAGTAAAGAAAGCAGGTATTACCAAACCAAATCCTGTTTATCAATCACCACTGCGTCAAACCCACACGCTACAACTTCCATGTATATATTGGCTGTGGCTTTCAAGATTAAGTGTGGCAAGCGTTAACTGATCTGTGTTGTGAAAGAATAATATCAAAGAATTTATGAAATTAATAACACTTTAATATAAGAAGGAAGGGCAATGATTGAAAACATTAAATAGATGGAAATGGCAATGTGTTGTAACCACTCTTTTACAAGGCTGCCATTTACTGGTTGGATTTGGAAGCTCTGGACAAAGAACAATGAATTTAGCCCTGGTCTCCAATTATGTGTCACCGTAGTTTTTCCAAGCCACTCATTTGTTGAAGACTATTTCCAGTGAGTTTTTATTATGTAAAAATAAACAACATTGGTTTGACATTGTTTATTCCATGATAAATGTTTGTGCTTGGTTTTCTAAACAGTTGGATTGGAACATGGCAAATGACTGCTGTAGCTGTTGAGTATCAGTGCCAACCAAGGCTGAGCTTCATTGATTGGTGGAAAACTGCACTAGGCAGTTTATTTTTAATTCAAAAAAGACACTATTGATTTGCTGATAAGTGTTCAGGGGTTTAGCGAGCCTATCGGCATAAAGCAGACACTGATGAAAGCAAGCTGGGTCATGGATAGAATCAGTGCTGTTGAAAGCCGCCCACACACACACACACACTAGACTGGAAATACAGTCCTGGCTAGAATAGCACTCTTCAGAATGAAGTTTAATGGAAAATGCTCATAATGCTCCCTGCAGCACTCGTCTACAAAACAAATACAACTTTGTTTCCTTTGAGGGAGACAGTGAACAAAGCTGGAGGCAAAATAAAACTGGATGCATGTGAAATACAGAGAGAAAACACAAACACTTATCCATTTTGGTAACATGACTATTCAATTGTAAAACCTATGAGGCCCCAGTAAATGCTAACCAAGTGTTGTCCAATATGCCAGATTATGTCATTTGATTTAAAAATAACCCAGTATATTTCATTTCTATTCATTCCTGTGGAATTTGGTTTGATCACAGCAAAAGCTGCCCTTTTCCAAATATATTTTAGTTCTTAATAAATATTATTATTAAACGGTATGTTTGCGGCCACCTACATTTTTTCATACAGTGTTTAATGATAACCCTGCTTTTATTTTTCCATACATCAAACCATCCCAAAGAGCCTTGCTTTCAGTTACACTTTCTCATTGCCTGATTATGTCAGAGCAAAAAGTTAGGTGAACACCTCTAAAATAATTTAAATTAAATTTGCATTTATTCTGAAATCCTAAGACTAGGGATGCACCGGATCCAGGATCCGGGGTCCGGTTTTGCCGGATAGTGGCGTTTTTGACGAGGTCCGGTTACTGCCGGACCCGGTGCCCCAACCGGACCGGATCCTACAGCACGTACGCACAACGTGATTACGTCGTTAAATGTTTAAAGAAGATAACCTCCATTGTGCTAGCAGTCGTCGGCGGAAATGGATGCATTGAGCCGAAAAAGTGCTGTATGGCAGTACTTTGAACTGAAAGAGGGAGATTCAAGTCGCGCGATATGCAAGCTTTGCAGTACAAATTTGGCTCGTGGAGGTAAAGACACTAGACACTACTCAACATCTCCGCTGTTTAAACATCTCCGTGCAAAGCATCCAACGGAGTATGAGTTGTGCAAGGCCGAGTCTAACGTCAGTGAGGCTACAGGTACCACAGCAGCACAGTCACAGAGTGGTACTCAGACCACTATTACCAACTTCACTAGCCCTGTACCAAACAAACCGTGGGCTTCAGACAACCCAAAAGCCAATGCCATACATGCCGCAATCGGTAAAATGATAGCTGTTGATTTGCAACCATACAGCATTGTGGAAGACACTGGGTTCACCGAGCTAGTGCAATTGCTTGAGCCTCGTTACAAACTCCCCTCACGGCGTTTCTTTGCTGATAAAATAATTCCTGAAATGTATGAAACGGTAGCTTCCCGTATACGAGCGCATGTCAAGGAAGCGCAGGCCTTTTCATTTACATGTGACACATGGACTTGCGAATACACCACTCAGTCATATTTGAGCGTAACATCACATTGGATTGATGATCATTTCAACCGCGTGACTGCTATCCTACAATGCGAGGCATTCGATGGAAGACACACAGCTATTAACATCGCAAACGCACTGCAAGGCATTATGAAAGCGTGGGACATACCTGTCAACAAATGTCACCTGGTCCTGAGGGACAACGCTGCAAATATGCGCAAAGCCATGTCCGAAGCTGGCATTCCCAGTGCTGGCTGCTTCGCACACACGCTCCAGCTGTGCATACACGAAAGCCTTCTATCCCAAAAAAGTATCTCTGACATGCTCGCACTGGGCAGGAAAACAGTAGGCCACTTTAAACACTCTTCAAGCGCGAAATCAAGGCTGTCAGCTCTTCAGCAGGAGTTGGGGCTACCACATCACCTATTAATCCAGGACGTAGTGACACGGTGGAATTCTACCTATCTGATGTGCAATCGCTTGGTGGAACAGAAGCGTGCCATAAACCTCTATGTGTCAGAGACGGAGAGCATGCAACATATTCATGCTCAGAGGTGGACTCTGATGGAAGATGTGCTCAGTGTGCTCAGGCCTTTCGAGGAGTTGACAAGGGAAATAAGTGCAGAAAATGCATGCATATCAACAGTCCTGCCAGCTGTGATGATGCTGAAGCGCTTCATTCACAATGAAACCGACAGCAGTGGAATTAAACAGATGAAAGAGCGCATGCTGACGTCCCTGCGAGACAGATTTGAGGGACTTGAGGGCAACGCTGCGTTCATTGTGGCAACAAGTCTTGATCCGAGATATAAAACCAAATTTTGGATGAATGACACACTCCAGTGCCGATCAAAGTTACTTGTGCAGGAGGCTGTCTCCCGCATATCCGAATCAGATCAAGACTCGCGTGCGAGGCTAGCGCCATCTGACCAGGCTGAGACAGAGGGGGCGACAGGCCGAGCGAAACGACACTGTTCAGGTATCTGGAGCAACTGGGACGATCTGTTCCGCAGCAACACCGAGTGTGAGACAGCCACACTGAGCGCCGAAACAGAGGTCAGCGTTTTTTACAGCGAGCCACTGATTCCTCTAACCGAAGACCCGCTTCAGTGGTGGAGAGGCAATCAGCAGCGCTTTCCACTGCTGTCAAAAACGGCCAAAGTTTATCTCTGCCCACCACCAACCTCTGTACCCAGTGAACGACTTTTCAGCACCGCTGGAGACATCCGTTCTCACACGCGCAACCGGCTGTCGCCGATAAATGCAGAGCGTCTTGTTTTTCTGAAAGGAAACGCTCATTTTCTGTGAAAGCTAGCTATAGAAGTTGTTCATAATATAGAGTAGGTTCGAGTTTTTTGTGCCACACTTTGTTTAATGTTCTAATTAAGCCTACAATTATGTGCTTGAAAAGTGAAATAGCCTGTTCCATGAGCATTCATGATTATCAAGATTCCCAGTGTTTTTTTTTCTGAGAAAAAAAAATCAGTCTGCAGTTAATAGGCTACTATTAGCCTACATCTTTTTTCATTACATTTACCAGGCCTATTAACATTTTGTATCCAAGAGTTATACATGTGCTACATTTGCTATATTTTAGTTTGTAAAAGCAGTAGGCCTATGTTGGATTCTTTTTACTCTTTTCTTTTACTTTTCAAAGAGCACTTTATGGCTTGCTGTTTATGACAGGCCTCATTCTCTTTAGTAATAAATAATCTAATTTTTTGCTCTCTTTCTTTGTTCTTTGGATTGAACAGAAGTTGAACAATAAGCCTGTACACAAATGACGTTAAGCTGCACATTTCAGCGGTGTGTTCCAAGTAACTATTGAAATAAAATAGATAATGTTAGAAGTTATTGCGTATGTTTCATCTGTTAAGGAAAGGAAATGAAGTAATGAACTGTAAAGTGGTTTTCACTGCATTATAATGTACTAGCTGATGATCCGAGTAGGATCCGGTTCCGGTTCCGGTTCCGGCAGTATCTTAAGCAGTGGATCCGGTATCCGGCAGGATCTTAAAAATCAGGATCCGGTGCATCCCTACCTAAGACCAAAGTCATATGTTTGTCATGGGAATCTTCATAGTGACCCATAAACTCATATTGACAAGCTAATTCTGTATCAGTTCACATTTCAGCACAGTACACAAGGATCATAGTAATTGTGCGGACTACAGTATTCGTTTTGCTCAATGTGTTGCTTAGAGTGATAAACCCACCAATATTTACCACAAACTCTACAGTATACTTTCTTACTTTCCTGGGTTTTAATAAATAAACTCATTAGGCAGTATAAAGAGAACTGGATACAGTATTGTAGCAGGGGTCCCGTCTTTCCTCTGAAAATTATTCAGTAACACATGATGCCAAAATCGTGTAACTGCAGGAAGAGAATAACATTACAAGTTCCCGTACGTGGGCTTTGAGAGTATGCGCAGTTGAATTTTTCCTTAAGCCCCGCCTCTCCTGCTCTCGGCTAGGTCAGATGAATGGAGAGAATAAATAACTCCAGATTAATTTTTAGACCCTAATGATTCAAATAACAGATATCAGTTGTTCATACTTGGTAGTAGATTTAGCTAAAAAAAATCACCGACTGACACGGAAGTTGTATTACTGTTAAGGCTAGCAAGGAACCCAGGAGCTGAGCAAAGGAGGAGCAGGGACAGGGTCCGATGTTGGAGGTGGTCTTGAGAAAGGAGGTAGGAGTCAGGCTGTCTTGAAAGCGCAGGCACAGGAGAAAACAGGTCATACAGGGAATCGAAAATGTTCTATTGCTACAGAACTGACTGACTGTGGTTACAGAGTCTACGATCTGGCGACGTGGAATAGTCAGGACCGGAGTTTTATTGCAGAGAAGATTTGATTGTGGACACCTGGCAGCCTGGCTCCCACACACCTGTCTCCACTCCTGTAATCAGACACACACACACACACACACACACACACACACACACACACACACACACACACACACACACACACACACACACACACACACACACACGCACACACACAGAGGGGAGGGAGGAGAGACTGCAGAGAGGTGGAGGCCATGCCAATTACCAATTTGACCACTTCGTAAATCTGCTTCAACATCCAGAGCTTTTCATGAAGAAGCACATTTTTGTAGTGTCTAAACATCGGTACTACAACTTATGTGTCATTTTTTCTCATTGACTTACATCGAAAAAGAGACCTCAGTAAATCAGCAGATTTTTAAAAATTAAATCGACAACCCAGTATGAACAATTCTATAGCCCTCATTTGAATAATTTGTGACTAACAGTTATCAAATGTGCTAAAAGCTGAAATGTATTTTCTCTCACCATTCATCTGAATAAGCCGACAAAACATGTGCACAGTTGCCTCAGTAAAGGGGGTTGTTCAACTTACCCACTGGCTCATCTTACCCCATTGTCCCCTACAGGTACTTTAGTGATATTTTGCTTTATCTTTGTTTTATTGGAATATTATAATTGATATATTAACAATTATTAAACTCACATTTTGTGAAGCTGAAGCAATTCGAATTACATTTGGAATCATCAGGTTTTTCCGCTCATTTTGTTTTATTGAAACATTTTACTCAAATATAGATGAGGAGAAATACCAAGTAGCGTTCTGATGTCAAAACTGGACTTAAATAAAGTTCTTGTGTAAATGAACGTATTGACTTTTCAAAACTAATGACAGGTACAAAATGTATCAAACATTGGCAGTCTGAAAACTATGTCTGGCCTTCTAAATATAGACAAGCTGCTCCTACTGCAACTTTTCTCTCTCTCTCTCTGTGTCTGTGTGTCTCTCTCTCTCTAAGTTATTTCATACATTGGTGGGAGAATGTGGTTAAATACTGCAGCTTAGAGCAGAGCTGATATGTTTGTATTTGATTATGTGTGGGAGGGATGTGGCTCTTATCCCAACATCTGTATCCTCAGTGCCCATGACTGAGAATGTGAAGACGAAATGAAAAAACCTTTGGCTGAAAAACTAACGTAGAAAAGGGGGTTGTGTCACAGGGGAGTCTGTGTTCTCACACATCCCCTTTTTAGGCAAACTATAGCTTCATTTCTAAACACAACAAACACAGAATTAAACTATCAATGAGTACACTAGATTTAAATAGTTATCAAATAAAGTATACACAACCCTGTTGCCGGGTTAGCCTGAGGCAGGTCTGGCTCACTGGCTTGGTGTTTGGAAGATGCTATGGAAGTGGTCTATCCTTTATCTACTCCCCACACATTTGTTTCAAATTTTAATAAATGTATTTCAAAAAGAGGTAATAATTAAAACAAATATCTGTCAAAGTTCAGGGAAGCTACCGTTGCAACTGTATGCACATTGATTGCCATACTAACATTTTCTCAACCATTATACAGGCCAACACATGCAAAGATTTGATGAAGATAAATTCAACACTAGAGATTCAAATAAGTTACATTAAAAATTGGGATTTAAGAATTTGTAAAATAAATAAAGGAAATGAATAACAAATTGTAGATCCAAGCAACACCTTCACCTTGCTTTAGAGCCCAGGCAACATGTGGAAAATTGAATTTTGGCTGGGAAGCTTATTCAATGGCATGATAACGTTTGGTTTACTCATTTTACCAATTATTATGTTGTTATATTTTCAAAACTTCCATCAGGTGTTTCATGTGATAGTCCAATAGACTCCAAGACCTAACCTTAACCCTAATCTTCCAGTAGGATGAGCCTCCATTATTAGCAGGTCAGAGGGCCCTGGAAAGAAAGCCAGTTATCAAAGAAACCAATTTCCTTGGCACAGGGACAAACCCACCAGTGGTTCACTGCTATCAGCATACTATAAATAATTTTTACTACCACACACAGGTAAGGGGACCAGACACAATAAGTCAAAGCCAACCCATCTTACTAGCAAACTCCAACAACGTTATTAAGCTTTATTTTGTGACCTCTGAGTGTTTCATCCAAACAATGTTCCTAAAGTTGGTTGGGTCCCCTGCTCCGTGACACCAGCACCCTAAAATGGGTCTCGATGTCGTAATTACTGACCAGCAATAACGATTTATTGATTCAAGCTTTCTGGTATTTTGTAAAAACCCAGAATCAGAGATATTGAGTGTGAATGAATTATTTTCATTTTCTATTTTTATTTCAGGACTGGACAACAAAACCAAAATCCATTAGGTGGAACCGAAGAGATAATACTGTTGGATCAAGATACTGTACACCGTCTTGTCATGGTGTGATACATGATATACTGAAAGGGGTAGTCTTGCTCTGACATGGTGTCTCTCCCTGTCCCTCTGCTTCTGTGAGTGTGTGTTGTGGGATTGTTGGATGTGTGTACAGTCGGTTCACATTACAGGTTGCACTCTGGGAAATGACAGGCCACCTCAGCTTCATAAAAACTTGATTGTTTTCAGGGGAAAGCTGAGAGTGCAAACTGACAGGAGAGCAAGAGGGAAGCTCGGGTCACAATGTCTCATTTCTTTTTTTTCCATCTGACCTAATCCTTACCGTCTCCAGCCTGCAAAACACCAACTCCCACCGAGAGCTCCCTCTTTTTCTCTGCTCACCACCTCACCTACTTTTTATTTGATGTTTTCATGAGCCCATACTGGTGATTTACACAGCTGTGCCTTTCAGCAAGACAGTTTTACAAGACCCTAATCTACCAAGATAGTTGAGGCAGTAAGGACTTCCAAATACCTCCCCCACTGTTACTTTCCTTTTGGAACTGGAACACTAATTTTACCTTAATTCAGTGGCAAGAAAGTTTATTTGAATTTCATAAGATTTTTCCTTCCTTCCTTCCTTCCTTCCTTCCTTCCTTCCTTCCTTCCTTCCTTCCTTCCTTCCTTCCTTCCTTCCTTCCTTCCTTCCTTCCTTCCTTCCTTCCTTCCTTCCTTCCTTCTTTCCTTCCTTCCTTCCTTCCTTCCTTCCTTCCTTCCTTCCTTCCTTCCTTCCTTCCTTCCTTCCTTCCTTCCTTCCTTTTGCACCATACTTTATTGGACTGTGTGATTTGAACCTACAGGTCTTTTCCCTGCAGGTGAATTGCTCTCAATAAATACCACCACATTACAATAGTCTCCTCTACCCTCTAGGCACTAAGCCACAAAAACACGCACGCACACACACGCACACGCACACACAGAAACACACACACACACACACACACACACACACACACACACACACACACACACACACACATACTGAAAATAACTTTTCCCAAAGCGATTGATCCAACTTGTCATCCCTGACTCTAAGTGCCAGAGTCAAGGCAAAATTAGAATGTTGTCAAATTCTTTGGCTTATGAACATATACCTGTATCAGCAAAGCTAAAGACATTTCCATCATTTGTTAGTCTTAAGAAAATTAATATTCACACATTTAGATGATCAATGAATCATTTCAGTTATTTCTTTAAGCAAGATGCCAGAAAGTGTGACTCTAATGTGAGGAAACTGAACTCTCTGGGTTGTTGACTGAAACAAGATATTTGAAGATGACACCTGCGATAACCATACTTCACAAAAAACTTAATAAATGCAGAAAAAAGGTCATATTAATTCATGTTGAAAATAACTGTTATGCAGCAACATAGAAAAATAAAAGATACCAAGTTTAATCTGCTTGGGTACAATCCTAATCGTAACAAGCCCTCAACACCCATAACTAAATATGTTGTGTGTGTTTGTAGCTTCTCTTTTTTAAGAGCAGGTTCTGGAGACTTTCTTTTTCACAGTACGAAACAACATAATCAAATCCCACCGAGATGTTGACAGAACTTTCATACAACTCTGTACAATTACATTTCAGAAACACAGCAGTCCGAACTGTTTGAACAAGACTTAACCAACCTCTTTGGGGTCCCTAAACAGTCCCTTTGCAGTGTTTACATCTCCGACCCAACCTCCACTCCCGGCCGAGGAATGGTGCATTTCAACAAACTGCTAACCCTTAACACCTGGCTCTTGTCTGCCTGCTTCACCAACGGGGTGCACATGACATTTGAATCTGTGCTCGGGACATGTAAATCGTTTTAGTGCAGAAGATTTCCATCCACACAGAGCTGGAACATGTTTAATTTCCGATAACTTGACATACAGCATCCATCATCCTCACAACACACACATCCATCTGTCCAGTATTGACTTGTCCGTCAATGATGTTAACACAGTACTATTATGTCCTGCCATGGTTCGAAGAGGTACATTTTCTACCATTGCTGTTAGAATCCCAACCGACAGCACTAATACAGTAGCAATAAATATTAAGAATATATTGGTCTTATCCCATTATCGTATTGACAAATTCTAGCCCTGCTGCAATATCAAAGAACCCCTCCCTTTCCTCAAAAGTTTACTATTATGCTATATTTCAACAATATATTGTAGGGCCATATCATACAAAACTTGTCTGTGAAGTGTTTTGCTCAAAATACCAAACAGATCACCCATTGTAGCATGCGTCATACCCCTCTATTTCAGCCCTTTTAGAAGCTTAACTAAATGCTGCTGTGATTAAACGCCATATTATGTTCTAAACCACATCAAGCATTATTTCTGAAACACTTCTTAGAGTTTACCACTAGAACAGTGACATTATATGTATTATATATACAACAACTCTAAGTCCCTCCTGCAGAACACACAAACACAGACACACAGAGGTGCTGCGAAGGGATTCAGCTCGCGACTGTATATGGGGGACGATAGGTTGGGACGTGTCACGTTGGCGTGACGTTGACAGGAGTTCAATGTAAAGCCAGCTCACATTTGGGTTATGACGTCATATCGGCAGCAAATCTGGAACGGCTCGTTTGTACCCCCCGTTTTTTAGAGATGTTGATAAGGAGGGAAAGAGAGAGGGGTGTATTTCTGACACTTTGTGAGTCTCCTTACACACCAGGGAAACATATTTATGTATAAAAGACATCAAAAAGTGCATTTTACATAAAAGGGGACCTTTAAACTAATTTGTAATTTTAAAAGAGAGAAAGTCACTTGGGCTTATGTATATCCATATTCTGCTCTTGTATTTATAACAACAATCATTAGATGTGAATGATCCTGGAAACTTAGTCAAAAAAGGCAATAAAAGGTAAATATTTGTCTCTTATATCTTAAATCTTCTCTTAATTCAGACCTGTTGAAGAGATATCCACAAGTAGACTTATATTTTGGCCTGGAAAAAGTGACTGACCTACAAGTTGACCGACATTCCAATCTCCAGTATTCATCTTCAATTCTATCTAAAAGTGCAATAAAGTAAGCAGAAAGTGCCTCCGTTCAAACTCTGTCCCTCTGCCCATTTGTCCTTGAGATGAATGATCCACTTCTGAATTGATGAGGCTATTCTGGTCATTGAGAGGCGCTCCAGTTTTTTAGCATCACTCTGTGTATGTCTTCCTGATATAAGACAGAGTTTAGTTGATCTCTTAGGGATACGCATTCATTATGAACTACTTTTGTCCTCAGAGTCTACTATGAGGAATCAAATTAGGCCAGTCTGTCTTTACTGACACACTTAAAGCCGTACCTTCCTAGTGTTGACTGCTGGAACATGTAATCTGCAGCTCTAGATGTGATACTGTGTGTGTTCCGTGTCAGACATCACCGACTGACACGGAAGTTGTATTACTGTTAAGGCTAGCAAGGAACCCAGGAGCTGAGCAAAGGAGGAGCAGGGACAGGGTCCGATGTTGGAGGTGGTCTTGAGAAAGGAGGTAGGAGTCAGGCTGTCTTGAAAGTGCAGGCACAGGAGAAAACAGGTCATACAGGGAATCGAAAATGTTCTATTGCTACAGAACTGACTGACTGTGGTTACAGAGTCTACGATCTGGCGACGTGGAATAGTCAGGACCGGAGTTTTATTGCAGAGAAGATTTGATTGTGGACACCTGGCAGCCTGGCTCCCACACACCTGTCTCCACTCCTGTAATCAGACACACACACACACACACACACACACACACACACACACACACACACACACACACACACACACACACACACACACACACACAGAGCCGTTTTATTGCTGGTCATTTGAATCCAGCGTAAGAGCTGAAAAGCTAATCTCTTCACTCATAGAACCAAGGTTTCATGTAACCATACGTTCTCTGTCTTATCGACCCTGAGAGGAGACATTGCTAAACACATCTGTGACACCTTCACATCATCTAGAAATCAGATCAAACTGCGGTGTGTTTGGAAGCAGATTCACCTCCTTACATTAGCTCTTGCCTGAAAGATTTCCAGTCCATCAGCATTGTCATTCCCCGGTAAACAAGCAACAGGTTGCAACAACAACCTCAGTTCGGTTTCGATTTATCTCATTGGATTTGCCAGCTAAGCTTACAAGCTGAGTAACCCTGGACATAATATTTAGCATGCACCATTGTAAAGTTTGTACTCATGTTGGTTTGGTTATTTCCCATACTTTAGGTGTGATCTGTTGTATTGATCTCATTGGTAATGTGAGTTAGTTGTTAGTGTAGTATATACAGACCCAGAGTTACATGCACATTAACCATCTTCATCACCTTTCACCATTATCTCGGGGGTTGATGTAGGGCTTTGTGAACTTACTCTGTAAACAGTGACCCTGTTTCATCAGGTCGCCTAATTGTTTTATGGCAGGTAGATGAAGGGATCTGCTTCTTATGTGGAATGCACCTGGAGCTGGAATCTGTTTTATGGCTTTGAGTATACATTAATACTACAATACTTTAAAGCTCAATGTAACCCACTGCGTTACCCACTCAGCAGGAGAGAAGAGATTCATTCTGGCATTTAAGATCTGTCAGAGAATAGACAAAAATGTTGTTTCAAAAGTGTGTGGCCTCACTCTCATCATTTTCTAGACAGCAACTAATTGTAATAGCTACCACAGCTTAAAGGCATTTATGTACCCATCCCACAGCCCATGTTGATTTCAGGTTTAGTGTTCGGCATGAGTTAAAGTTCTGCTGAAAACTAAATCTTAATCCAACTTTTTCCAATTTTCCTCCAAAATGTGTTGTAATGCTGTTCTTCATGTGTAAGGCCCTCTTTACTGCCAAATCTTGCTGTTGGCTCGACTTTACAAATCAAATTGACATTTTATCACAGCTGACCATTTTACGAAGAGAGTAGAATTTGTAAGCTTTCCATGGCAGTAAATTATTTAATCAGAGTTGAAATTTCAGAGTTATCTTGAATATTGTCTCCAGACCAGAGGCCAGTACTACGAAAAGCGCTCAACATAAGCTGGATATCTTTGCATAATCTGGCTTCACTGACCCTAACAAACTTGATACAGCTAATCTGTGAAAAGACGGAGGTTATCAACTCCTAAGTCAACCCAGCGTTTGACGTAAGTTTCTTGTAAATACCTTTGATAGGCAGTGTTGTGCCAGTTCACAGCTTTTCTGAACTAGTTCAAGTTCAGTTCATACATGCTCAAAGTGAACAGTTCACGTTCAAAGTTCACAATTTTAATTCTGAACTAGTTCAAAGTTCAGTTCATTTCACTTTTTTCGTGAGATATTCAAATAAATACTTTTTTTCACACTACGAGCTAGAAATCACTATACGTTCTTTGAAACTGTTCATTGTAGACATTTGCTCATAACACTACTATTGTGGGTTTCTTAACAGGTGCTGAAACTTGTAGCAATACAGACAAGATAGACCAGTTCTATACTTAGTGCAATGAAATCTACTAGCATTCAATTAAATAAAGAATATATAATATGAAATATGAATATATTATTTGATATATATGATATTATATATACCTATGTGCAGGGTGCGATTTGTAGGGGGGGATGGTGAGGATTTCCCCCCCTCTGGTTTTCCTATCCCTACCTCTGCTAAATTATTTTTATCTCCGGTGGGGACAAGGATTTCCCCCCCTTGATAGCGATGAATGCAACTTAACTGCTAGCCTACTTAAACTCTTGAAATCTAACGATCTTCAGTGTCTTTACATCAGAGTAGGCTATTCAGCAGCCTTCTGGCAGACGGTGCATATTTCTGAACGTCATCGAACACAAAAACATTGTAACATTTTTGTGCGGGAACTTCGCAGGAAAAACAGCGCTGAACCAAACATGAAACGCGTTCAGAGCAGCATATCATCTTACTTTACAGGACCCATTTGCAGAATTGTGGATAGAAGAGGGCCGAAATGCTGCAGACAATGCCCCGATAGGAAAAACGAAAAAGCCACCACAAATTTGTCACCAGAGCCGACTGTTTACTTTGTCTAGTTTTCCAGACCTGTCCCTGAGTGTTGACAGCACGTTGTGCTATTTAGTGAATTATTTTGAGTGTTTGATTTAAGTTAATTGGAGGGTCTTTTCATGGAGAGCATTGATGCTGTTCTATGGTGCTTTCTGCCTGTTAGTGCGTACGCATGTTTTTGTGACGTTGAATAGAAATCCATGTATGGGTTATTAAAAGTTTTGCCATGTTGTGATGGGGACTAATCCACGGACCCGAAAAAAGGGCCTGTCTACTTTTTGCGTTTTTTTCTCCCTAGTTATGCAAGTTAAAAGTCCAATGTTCTTGTCTATGAATAAATAAATAAAAACATCCCCCCCTCTGTTTTTTTGTCAAATCGCACCCTGCCTATGTGTGTGTATGAAATGAGCAAAACTCTTGAATTGCATTCACACTGGATGGACGTTTTAATTCAATGTGCCGTTTCAAATTCGAGAAGGACGTTGTCGATGTCCTAACTTGTTTTTGCTGCGCAGGTGGACACATCTTACACAGGAAGGAAAGATTTTTGCCGTCGGGGTCTTGGTTTGCAAGAGTGTAAAATTGTTTTAAATGTTCGTGAGGAGAATCGGAGTCCGTCTCCGTGCCATCACTTCCACTAGCCATCTTGTTTTGTTTGTTTTTTTTAAATCGCAGCGCTTTCTCTCACTCTCGTCATTGGTCTCTGTATCTCTCTCTCTCGAGCCTCCAGCCCTCCGCGCTCTCGGCGTTGCTATGCCTAAGCCGCTCTGCTGCAATTCATCATGGGTAACGTCGTGCGGAAGCCAGTACGTTTCAACTATTCAACTCAACTATTCTCAGCCGGACACTACGTTGCCCGCAATGCATTGCGCATACAGTGCCAAAACTATTTCTGGGTTGATACATGATTTAAGCGGCACCTACAGGAGGGAGGAACTTTCTCTCTCGTTGCGTTTCAAAAGAGAAAACAGATGTCACTCAGTTTTCAATGGAAAACAAATGCCAACGTTCATTTACAGTGATGTCTGCCGTTCATGACACATAATGTGAACTAATTCACGTTCAAGTTCTTTATTGAAAAATGTGTTGCGTTCAGTTCAACGTTCACGAAAAAATGAGCGTGTTCAATGAACGCGTTCTTTTGAACTCGTTCACGCACAACACTGTTGGTAGGGCTAAAGAAGCTGACACAAACAGGTAAATATTTAATGTATTGTAATATATATGCATCGTGTCTCTGTCACTGCTCTGAATTCTCTGGTGTCTTTTGTAGTGGATGATGGAAAACATTAGAATAACCTTGTTTAAGGCTCAATAATTAAAGCTATCTATGGCAGTATGCTGAAATTAAACGTATGCTCTTTTTAAGTGGGCTGAATAACATGTGATACCGGTAACATGACGTCTCTGTTTGTTATTAACAACATGTTAGTGGAGCCTCTGCACGGCCCTGTGACCTGCTGTAAATGAACAAGTCTCTATGGCAACGTTAGCTCACCTGGTCATTGGTGTGTTAACGGGGATTTGGCTGACAAGCTTTCCAAAAGCCGGCGATTCCACAGAGGACAGAGGCTGCAGATCTTCAACACTCTGCCACGAGTCTCTGAACTTCTCGGGGTTCAACCAGCAGACCCAGAGAAAGTTACCTTCTGTTGCTTGGGCCTGCGCGCACTCCTGTCTCTTTCTTTTCTTTTCTCCGAGCCTGCAGCTCTGCATTGTGAGCCTGCAGCTCTGCATTTTGAGCCTGCAGCTCTCAATCGCGAATCTGTTTCTGCAGACCTCTTAACCAATAGTAAGCAGGCTTACTGAGTTACTATTCTACATGCACAATTATTTCTCTGGTGTCAGAATGTCTCGCGATGTTTGTGAATTCGTAGAACCTAAACACCACATCATTTCAGGTTAACATATTTTGTAACTGCGTCACTGAGAATTGTAACGGGTATTATATTACCCACATTTCGGAAGTAATGCGTTATATTACTGCGTTACAGCAAAAAGTAATGCATTACTGTAACTCCGTTACTTTTGTAACGTATTACACCCAACACTGCCACGCACCAAGATTGTATTGGTCAGTAAATGGTGCATTTACACAAGAATACTATATATACAACTTAAGTATAAAATGCAATAGTGATCCACCCCCGGGAGAATTAAACCATCGTTCTAGGACTGAAAACCAAGAGTTAATCCTGAATTTACATCACTAACCGTAAATGCTCTTTTGTAGTACCGGCGTCCAGTCATGATAAGCCTCATATAATTATTTTCTTAGGATAAAAAAGGCTACTGTGGAGGCCGGTCTACCAGTGTTATCAACAATATTTTTGTGAGAAGTGTAACATGCCAAAAAGTGTGGCATAACACAAGTGAAGGCAAGGACTGCCAGCTAGCAAAAATGGAAGTAAACAATATAGGGTTAACATTTTCCTAAGAATTACCATACATACAGTGGGGAGAACAAGTATTTGATACACTGCAGATTTAGCAGGTTTTCCCACTTACAAAGCATGTAGAGGTCTGTAATTTTATCATAGGTACACTTCAACTGTGAGAGACAGAATCTAAAACTAAAATCCAGAAAATCACATTGTATGATTTTTAAATAATTAGTTTGCATTTTATTGCATGACATAAGTATTTGATACATCAGAAAAGCAGAACTTAATATTTGGTACAGAAACCTTTGTTTGCAATTACAGAGATCAGATGTTTCCTGTAGTTCTTGACCTGGTTTGGACACACTGCAGCAGGGATTTTGGCCCACTCCTCCATGCATCTTCTCCAGATCCTTCAGGTTTCGGGGCTGTCGCTGGGCAATACGGACTTTCAGCTTCCTCCAAAGATTTTCTATTGGGTTCAGCTCTGGAGACTGGCTAGGCCACTCCAGGACCTTGAGATGCTTCTTACGGAGCCACTCCTTAGTTGCCCTGGCTGTGTGTTTTGGGTCGTTGTCATGCTGGAAGACCCAGCCACGAGCCATCTTCACTGCTCTTACTGAGGGAAGGAGGTTGTTGGCCAAGATCTCGCGATACATGGCCCCATCCATCCTCCCCTCAATACGGTGCAGCCGTCCTGTCCCCTTTGCAGAAAAGCATCCCCAAAGAATGATGTGTCCACCTCCATGCTTCACGGTTGGGATGGTGTTCTTGGGGTTGTACTCATCCTTGTTCTTCCTCCAAACACGGCGAGTGGAGTTTAGACCAAAAAGCTCTATTTTTGTCTCATCAGACCACATGACCTTCTCCCATTCCTCCTCTGGATCATCCAGATAGTCATTGGCAAACTTCAGACGGGCCAGGACATACGCTGGCTTGAGCAGGGGGACCTTGCGTGCGCTGCAGGATTTTAATCCATGACGGCGTAGTGTGTTAATAATGGTTTTCTTTGAGACTGTGGTCCCAGCTCTCTTCAGGTCATTGACCAGGTCCTGCTGTGTAGTTCATGGCTGATCCCTCACCTTCCTCATGATTATTGATGCCCCACGAGGTGAGATCTTGCATTGAGCCCCAGACTGAGGGAGATTGACCGTCACCTTGGACTTCTTCCATGTTCTAATAATTGCGCCAACAGTTGTTGCCTTCTCACCAAGCTGCTTGCCTATTGTCCTGTAGCCCATCCCAGCCTTGTGCAGGTCTACAATTTGATCCTTGATGTCCTTATACAGCTCTCTGGTCTTGGCCAATGTGGAGAGGTTGGAGTCTGTTAGATTGAGTGTGTGGACAGGTCTCTTTTATACAGGTAACGAGTTCAAACAGGTGCAGTTAATACAGGTAATGAGTGGAGAACAGGAGGGCTTCTTAAAGAAAAACTAACAGGTCTGTGGACGATTCTTACTGGTTGGTAGGTGATCAAATACTTATGTCATGCAATAAAATGCAAATTAATTATTTAAAAATCATACGATGTGATTTTCTGGATTTTTGTTTTAGATTCCGTCTCTCACAGTTGAAGAGTACCTATGATACAAATTACAGACCTCTACATAATTTGTAAGTGGGAAAACCTGCAAAATCGGCAGTGTATCAAATACTTGTTCTCCCCACTGTATATATTTATTTTGGTCTATCTACATTGTATTGATTTCCTGGAGACTTATTCCTCCAATCATGGACAAATTAAACCAAAAGTATCTGCATGAAGAGATACCAGGTGAGGGAAAAGAGAAAACATGCATTTTTTCATTTGTTTTAAGTTGATTGCAATTGATTTCAAATGACGTTATAAATTAAGTTAGGAGGATATAGGTTTAATCCTAAACAGTAAAACCCTGTTTAGCCGAAACACCACCAGCCTGACCGTGTTCCCATGCATCTACATACAAACACACAACTTACACACACCTCACCTATGTTCTCTGCCTTACAGTTGTACACAATGCCATCCTCTTTGGGCAGGAGTGGAAAGAAGTGAGTGTGTGTGTGTTTGGAGGATTTACACAATGCCATGTTCACCCTTTTGAGGGTGAATGATGCAGGCTCATTTTACCTCTCTGTTCACCGAGACAAAGAAGTCTTTTGTGGCCCAAAACCCCCTAACACCCCACAGTCTCCAAGACTTTACCCCCCCACCCTCACCCCCTTAGAACAGCACAAGGGAGGCACAGACAGCAGATTATATGAGTGGGTTTGGCACCAAGAAAAACATCTTATACAAAAAGGCTATACTGCACAGAAAGGGACACTTTCTATGACCAGGACTCAAATACCATGGAAGCACTGGCCTGAATCTCCACTGCTGCATTGTTTAAGACTATATATCGGACAAGTTGAGGATCAAGTTGGTTTTAATGGAGGTATTATGAACTTAACCGTCACCAATTTATATATGGCCAATTTAACCTTTTTGAAGATAAAGGATAATTTAGTCACTCTTTCTTCATTTACCCTACTATTGGGACATAGTCTACAGTTTAACAGCAAACATTTCCAATTTTTTATAAACTGACCACCCAGCACCCCCCTTATTCCTTCCAGTATTTGTGCATCATGTGCTGGTTCTCTTTGATGAAAACTGGCCCTAGATTAACTGCGTTTTAATTGATTACTGCACAGCCGGTACACTTGCATTGCATTCACATGGCATTCATTCATCAAGCCAATAAAATAATGCTGACAGTGATCCTGTATTATCTCTGGGGAATGGATACCCACCTCTAGCCCCACAAAGACCTGTCAAACGGTTGTAAGTGTAAGTTCTCCAATTGTTAATTTAATTTATTTTAGGTTTAATGGCCAAGATACAAGCAAAACAGGTGGGTTTTCAGTATGTGACGGAAGACGTATCAACTTTCTGTATTCCTGATATCAAAGGGGAGCCTGGTCCACCATTTGGAGCCATAAAAGCAAACACCTGACACATTGACACTGCTTCTGGGCAGTTGACAGCCTCATCCCTCAGGATCATATGGTCACTCATCGCGGCCAATGTTCTTTTATGTTCCAGTCCCATTGTGTCGGAACTCCCCAGTTCTGACAGAAAGAACAGTACAGCCATCTTTCACAATGGTCAGAGAACCGTACTTCAGTCAGCACTTCTTCAGCCCATCTGTGTCTGACATTTTCTAAATTCAGTCTTGTTTACCCTTTAATCAGTACCAATACACATAACGGATTTCAGGTTATAATTAGAAAAATATGAACTGGCAAGTTAAGATAAATACTGAATAATTTATTGATTTTTTTTACTGTATCAACCCTCCTGTTTCAAACAGATTTTATTTTAAACAAGGATTGGAGCCAAGTAAACAGATATTTTGCATTGTATGATAGTTTCCAGATTTGGTGGATTTTTCTTATACTAAAAGTCCCTTTCCCTCAATATCCATTGGCCCCTCACTGCTTTGAATCTGGGTGGTTGGTTGACATACATCGAATTTATTTAATTTTTATCATGCAGCCAGCAACCTATTTGCATGTATCAATGTTAAAGTAAAAGAGGTCGAACTAGGAAATCTGTATACAGTGTGCATCACTGCTGTGCAGGCTGCTTAGTGAAGCTAAATTCAGTAATTAGTCATCACTGACAAAAAAAAGGCTATTTCTGGGGAATGAGCCTGCAGGGACACATCTATTTTCAAAATGGTTTTCACTGACTATCACCAAGAGGATTTATCACTGAGTGCCCCAGACATACCCAAAAAATACATCCAGGGTACTACAGTTTATAAACTAACCACAACAAAATATTGAAATCTAAGGCAGGAAAGGCTCTTAAAAGCCAACAGGCTAAAAGCAGGTTGTATAAGCTAGTATTTTAGAGTCACGGTGGCTAACCATCAAAGAACTCTTATACGGACCCACCTAAACTACAGACTACAACCTGTATTATCACTGTGTAGAACTTCAAATGACAGCAGAGCAGATGAGAACTCCATGTATTAAGTAAACTACATCACCAATTATGTGTAGTATATATATTTGTTTTAATTTATATGCATAATATTTAACTCTTTGACACAGCAAGACTAAGAACCCTATCTTGTTAGCATCACTTTTGTTGCTCTGGATTGGTTAATCTATTATCAGTGAAATGCGTCCTATTTTTATACCATATACTAGGAGAGGCCTCTTATGTTGTGCTCCGTTTTTCTGTAGGGTGCAACAGGGGTCTATCACAGGTTCTTTTTATCTCCTGAATACATGCTACCAGTATTGATTTACATTGCTACACAAATGGTACAGATCTTTACCATATGGCCAAGCTTTAAGTAAAGGTTTTCTACATGTAGTTCTTGCTTGGGTTTTTATCTTTGGTAGAACACAAATTGCATTTTTAAATGGCATTTTATCAGAGGACAAACATATTTCTTGATTGTTTTTCTAACATAGTTGCTTGTGCCCAAAATAATTTTACATTTTGTTCTAAGTTAGAAGTGAGTTAGAACTTCTAACTCACCATATGCAGTTGACATTGAGAAAGCATTTACAAGTAAAGTTAAATGACATTACGAAGTGGAAGAAAATATCTAAAAATGTAATGTATTGTATTTAGTTGAAAAATGTTCTTGCTTATGACATTGCCCTCAATTTATCTATTGATGGGATATCGTTAAACATATCACTCAAAACAAATGACTGGATGTTAAAATGTACTTTTATTGTTGTGGTCTGATCAGATTGGATTCACTGTTTACTAATGGAAAAGTGCATTGCAAGGAAATGTTCTTATGTTCCGTCTTGTGTAGTGATAAATAGCTCAAACCTGTCACATATGGAGTACCACTCAATTGGTTGAATACAGCTGAGAAGGATAATAAGCTCCAGAGAGGGCACACAAAATGAGTTCTTCATTGTTGCTTCTGTTCTAATATGTGTGAGATGAATAATATCATATGTGGTATTTAGTATAGACAAAGACCCTACTTTATGAGAACTGAAAGTGTGAGCAACTAAAGATAAGATGAATGCTATTGTGATGATAAATTCATACCAAACCAATCTGTAAACTTTGAGGGAAAACTGACATTAATATAGAAGCAGAATCTGTCCGAACATGTCACAGCCTGAGGGGAAAACTCAATGCAAGACTACAGAGTTCCTTCAAAGCTGCACTCCTCCTATTGCTATCATAACCACATATTTCTATGAGTCCCTATAGATTCAAAGATAAAAAGGGTTTATTGTCATATGCACAAAAACTACAGCAATGAAATCATAAATCCTGGGTCAAGACAACAGTTCAACATACAATTTACTTAAAGAGTACATATAATTATCATTTTCAGGTTCATATTTGTATTTATTGTCTCTACCGGGACATGTCTCCATGCTTTAATGTTCAAAAAGAAAAAAAAACGCTGCAAATAAAAAATGCTGCAAGAAGCTGAAAACAAAGCGGAAAACAATAAAAAGTGATGCAGTAGCTGGGACTGGAGTGCTAGGTAATGTTGGGGGATATGAAGTTGGCCATAATATTGGAATAATCATGGGATCACATTGTTAAATTAAGCTAATAAAACATTTTAGGAAACTTTTCAACAACAGTAAGAGTTGGCCAACATTATGAAATGCCAACAAGCGCTCCGGATAGCTGTGTGCATCACTTTCTGGTGTCTCCTGGTTTACATTGTTTTAAGCTTCTTGCAGTGCTTTATTATTTGCAGCTTTCGTTTATGCAGGACTTTTAGTAAACATTGCACAGGTTCCTTCTGGTTGGTGAAGATTTTCATCATTTGCAAGTGTTTGGACACATTTGTGTTTTTTTTTTTCATTTGCATCGTTTTGGAAAAAGCAGTGCGTTTCTCCTAAAGTAAATGTTTTGGGCAGTTGTAGCGCGTTTGCACCTGTCGGCCACTGTAAAAAAATCCCTCTGCCATGATTTTTTTTATTCCTTTGGAACCACAAAGACAAAAACTTTAATAACACAACCCCAAAAAGCACAATAGGGCCTCTTTAAGACAAAAAAAAAAAAATAGATAAGTGAGCTATGCACATGTAAGATCGAATACATTTAACCAAAAATAGCAGTACTATAATGATACATAAATATGTGGATATATGGTAGAAACAGACATACAGTTGAACAGTGGTGTGTAGTGTCTTATTGCCTGTGGGATACAACTGTCACTGAGTGCAGGGCCGTATCCACCATTGAGGTCACAGAGGTCCGGACCTCGGGATTTTTTTTCGAGGTGAATAAAATAAAAGTTGTGAAATAATTCCCTCTATCTATGTAATTAGTTTAGTAAGTAATTAGACCTACTACTAAAAATCTGAAGATTCTGAAAGGGGCCGTACACATACTGCGTCTTTTACCGCTTCTCAAAGCCGAATAGGACTACAAACCCCGAGTCGGAGGTTAGGACTAATTTAAATGGATAGCTGTTAGCAGCAAAGGCAGTAAAGTCGTGTGGTGTGTTTGGTTAGCGGAGATAACAGCTAACGTAACAGAGCTAACGGCTTACGTAACAGAGATAACAGCTAACGTAACAGAGCTAACAGCTAACGTAACAGAGACAACAGCTAACGTAACAGAGACAACAGCTAACGTAACAGAGCTAACAGCTAACGTAACAGAGATAAACACATCTAATAAATTATTAGTTGCTTGAAAATGAGCGACAGCGGCGATTTCAGCGGCTTTCTGAACAGTTCAGAGATATATGGAGAAGTTAACAGTAAATAAATGTGCGAAAGTACTTCAGATGAGTACCGTTTGGAGGTGAAAGTACTTTATTTTGGAGTTACAGACACTTTAAATCAGCGTATGTAGATGTTATTGATTTTAATGTACTTGACTTAAACTAGATATCAAACAATAAGCAACAGCAGTTGATTCAAATATAATCTGGATTTTCTTTTTATCAATCATGCTAATCCTGTATCTTTTAGTGTGACTTTTTTTTATTTGAGGGGGCGAAAAAGAGGACACTTGCGATTGTTGGGGGGTGGGGGGAAGCGCCAGTCAATTTAAGTACACGCTTAATGGTCCCAACAGTGAAAACCGGACGTATTTGTGAATTTATAAAACCCCCCGGACGCTCCGGACAGGACGTAAAAAGAGGACATGTCCGGGCAAAAGAGGACGTATGGTCACCCTAAGCAATAATAACATGCAATAATGATTATTGTGAAATCTTTCCACCTGGGAGCCCTTTGACCAATCAAATCCATTTATGTTGTACTTCTCTACAGAAACAAGGAAGATCTGGCTATGAAGCAAAACACAAATAGAAAATATATATACCTGAATGGAAAAAGTGCTATTCATTTATTGAATGAATGAATTCATTATTTTACTGTTTACAGATAACATTCAGTTCTGTTTCAAACCTGTTTGAATGGAGCCAAATAAAAATAAAATAATTATTTACTCATTTGAATGGTGTTTCTGTTATGCCGCTAATAACTAACAAGTATAGATGATACCAACGTATAGAAACAAGATTTTGATTTGGGACGGTTTACATTTACTTTGGGACGGTTAAAATAGTTTTTCGTGACGGTGGTGAAAAAGGTTTTTCTGGAGCCCTGCATCCAATGTCAGACTGATAAACGTTCAACGAAAGTTGAAATGCTTTCCTTTCAATTCAGTTTATGTAAACGGTTGAAATGCATGTTAAAATGAGGTAGCCTACCCCATATTTTTATTATCCTAGCAGATGCCAGTAACATTTTGACTAAATATCAACTGACCCTGTGTTTACTTTCACTGACAGACGAGAATGAAAAGACTACGTCAGAGTCTGGACACAGAAGGATTGCATTGGCTTTTGATAGAAAGCTGCAACATCAATGCTAAATTAATCCTTGAAATATTTCTTATTTAAGGCTATTCATCTTTGGAATATGATGGTGTATTGTCAACAATCAACATTCATATAGACTAATTCATGTCATTTCAGTGAGTTTACATTGAACTGCCCTCTCTTCGTATGATGTCCACTGCTCTCTCCATGGATAATCAAGTATACAAAATCAACCTATTGTTCCCTTATGGTTACATTTAGTGTGAATTTTCTTTCTATTGAACAATTTAATTAAACATTGTCAACATTCATTTTCAGACGTTTCGTGATCATTTTAGCCTCATGTCGACGTCCTTCCAAACGCCTCAAAAAGCACATATCTAAATCAGAGGGAAAAAAACAAAAGCCTAGCCAGCTCTGTTTTTGGACCTCGGTATTTCCAAAAACCTGCATACGGCCATGACTGAGTGTGGTGGTTATCGTGCACGAATATGAATGTACAGAAGCTATATGTAAGTAGCCTAGTTTAAGTTGTAGCTATAATGTGCGATTCTATGTTTTTCTGACATGTCGCATTACCTCCTATAGGCTACAATTTAGTTTGTCTTCTGAGGTCAGTGGTTGAGATCTGATAGCGCGGTAAAGTGATGTCGGTTCAGCAGGAGGAGTCAGGAGAGCTAGACAGAGAGAGAGAGAGAGAGAGAGAGAGAGAGAGAGAGAGAGAGAGAGAGAGAGAGAGAGAGAGAGAGAGAGAGAGAGAGAGAGAGAGAGAGAGAGGAGGGGAGAGGGACAGAAAGAGAGAGACACACACAAACACACACATACACAGAAGGGGATCGGGAGACAGTCGCAGCAGGAGTTTATCGGGTGTTTTCGGGGAGATGCTGTCCCCACCGAGGAGATGGATCAGGGACCAGTCTCCGAGCTCTGTCGCCTCGTAAGTCCGCTCCTCTTCTGCTTACTCTCCTGCTTCCTGCTCACTGGTTAACATTCCAGAAACAGCCTCAGTGGTACGAAGGACGAATACAGAATGTTTTAGTTAGTTATCATTTGCTAGTAAAAAAAAAAAAAGACGCTCTCTCCTCCTGCAGACTGGCTTCTACGGTCGGTCCAAAGTGAGCTCATGCATGCTCTCTGTAGAACGAGTGCACTTAGGCTACTTAACACAACTTAATGTCTATCTCTTTTTCTGCTGTCGAACTGAATATTAAACACACTTTATAAAGGAAAGATTTGGTTGGAAGTTCAAGAGGTTTAAATCAGCTTTTGAGCCGATCAGACCATAGCTGAAATTAGTTTTAAATGTTTCTTATCATTCTTACATTATGTAACCAAGACTCTTTTTGAATTTTGTTTCTAAATAACAAGGAAAAAATACCATTGTCTATGAGGAAGTTACCTCAGAATTATCGACGTGAACTCTAGTGCTAAAACGATGAGTTGATTCATCCATTACTGAAGTCGACTAATGCCTCACTCATTTTGAAAGATGTGTGTTACTTTGAACAGGCATTTATGTTGTTTTACCCAGAGGTGATAGAAGTACTCAGATCTTGTTCTTGATTAAAAGTAGAAGTACCAGAGTGTAGGAATACTCGAAGTCATGCATTCAAAATGTTACTCAAGTAAAAGTACAAAAGTATTAGCATCTAAATGTACTTAAAGTACCAACAGTAAAAGTAGTCATTGTTTGATTGGTCCATTTCTGAATAATATCTCTGATATGTTTTATAATGATTGATCATTAAAGTGTTCTCAGAGCTGTTAAAGGTGCAGCTAGTGTTAATGGCTTTGTATACTGCAGGGTAGCTGCTGAATTTACTCCAGGTGAACTAATGTCTGATTTAAGGGTTAAGTTGCGTAAATCTACTTAGTTACTTCCCATCTCTGGTATTACTTTGGAAATTGTGATAGTTCTCTATGTCCTTACATTTACTATACTAAATGATACATCATTTATCATAAAAGAGTGAGCAAAGTTATAATAATGAAACATCTTTCGCAGCCCTAAATATTAGTGGATATGTATAAATACTAACAAATAAGCATTTCATTTCGGAGATTCAATTGAAACAAATGGAACATCTGAAGTATAACCTTCATTTCATTTGAATTACTTACCATTTCCAACCCATAAAAGTAGTATATAAGGATGATATCAAACCAATCCAGAAAAAAACACATTGAAACATGAATTATTACTGATGTAACCAAGTTTATTAATAAATATACAGTATCTACTGCAGATAGGTGACCATTAAAAAACCTGAAGTGTCTTATAAAGTATTGCCATGGTTGGATAAGAAGTGGGGGAAAGTTGCTGTTCATGTACTTACACACCTGTTAAGTTTTATGAACAGATCTTGCACGGTTGTGAATCAATCACTGTAAAACAAAATCAGTCCTTAGACAGCCTGAAAGAACTATAGACACCTGGCAGTTTATTACTCAATAGCTCTTCTACGGTGGATTCCACTACAGTCTGTGCATACAGCAGCTCATTTTGCCCTGCTGACACATGAGGTTAAAATAACACTGGTTACACTTTTCTGGATGGTCCCCAAAACCATATATTACTTCAGTCAACCGAGTGTACTGAATGTAGATTCTTCACAATACAGCCTCATTCATTCTGATTTAAAATGAGAGAATTTGTTACTTCTGCAGCAATATCTGCAGATATCTTAGAGCTGCGATTACTTTGTAGGTTTTTTTGGACAAAGCTATGTTGTTTCCAGATTCTATCACAATTCAAAATGTACTGAAGACCGTACTGGGGATAATTAACAAT